>NC_035446.2:102359114-102660476 GCF_002127325.2 Helianthus annuus | reverse complement strand
ATTTACAAGCAACTTGTGTGGAATCTAGCTGGAAGATCACATAATCAGATGAGGGTTTGTTTTAGTTTATTTGTTCTTTGTTTTGTTGAACACACTCTCTGTTGTTTGAGAGTCGATCTTCATATGCTGATGTTCATCAGTTGATGATAAGACAGGTATCATTGTATTGTTGTTTGTATGTTTCTTGAATTCACATTTGATGAGATCTAGGGTTTTGGGGGGTGTTTTTTCGGTTTGGGTAACTAATAAGAGTTTTATGTCACGTTTTGTCGCTTCTTTTGTGTTCCTTGTTGTTTCTGTGTTTGTGTTATGAGTCTTTCATACTGTTTTGACAAACTTGTAGTGTTGGTGGTTAAAGATCGAAACTTGTAATTTTTGTTAGCCGTTAGATATTGCGACCCTAGAGTTTATCATTTTTCATTAACTATTTGTAGCCTATTAGAGTGTGTGTGTATATGT
The DNA here is from genome assembly GCF_002127325.2 of Helianthus annuus. NCBI lineage: Eukaryota > Viridiplantae > Streptophyta > Magnoliopsida > Asterales > Asteraceae > Helianthus > Helianthus annuus. Next base: position 102,660,017 of record NC_035446.2, on the reverse strand, counting down.
GTTTTGGTGGTTATGTTAGTTGAGAGTTTGGTAGTTAGTTAAGAGGTTGTTTTGTCTATATATAGATGTTCTTGTAATCATAAAATACATTTCAGTAGTTACTGAGATAAGAATGAGAGGGAACATACATGATATCATAAACTTCTTCATGGTGCCCGACGGTTAACTTTCCAGCGAGATCCTTCTTCTCCAAGCAAATATGTCTCATCTTACTCGAGATTTCAGATCTACTTATGATTTATGGAATCGATTGGAGGCATGGTTTATCAAGACAAATCGTTCATTATTATCTCATCACCAGAATCAAAATCCAGATTATTTGAAAGCTAGGGTTTCGTTTCGGGATAAATGTCAATCGCAAAGGAAGACTTCCACTAGTGGATGCCAACATTGTTCTAGGTTATCACTAGGAGATTTTGGTAGTTTTGGATCTTATCAAGGTCCGTATATTGATGTTGATGGATCAAATCATGATTCAAGTCAAAGCCCAATAAGCTCACATGATTTTGGGCCAACAACTTTTGGACCCAATTCACATGCATTTGATTTTGGGCCTTCATTTGCTTCAGCAGATTTGTGTTTTGGTCCACAGTACTTTACTAATTTGTAAGGACCTTCAAAAATGTCCCTAACCAACCTATAGATGTAAACCGGACCCCTAAAACCCTACTGTACATGAAAAACCAAGAAAAACAAGAAAATTGGGTTTTAGGCGGGCCGCGTAAAGGATAGCTTAACCTTACGCGGGCCGCTACAACTTAATGAACAAACCGGATAAGTTTTAGGGTTTTAGACGGGCTGCATAAAACTTAAAGGATGTTTACGCGGGCCGCGTCAACTTGAAATTCAACCGGACAAGTATCCGGGCCACGTATATCCCATCTGTCCAACCTAAGCCCATGACCCATCAACCCTACGCCTAGACTAGGCGGCCTCGCAGGCCGCGTAAGATATATGTGTGGGTTTACGCGGACCGCGTAAAACCCAATTTCAGGCTATAAATAGCCTAGCTCAGGGGCTTTCATTCTGTGTCGACGAAACTTTCCAAAAACGAAGATATACTGTCCAAAATTATAATTTCATATAGTGAGGTGCTGCTACGATACCGGGTATTAACTCGATCGCTATTACGATTCAACATCCAATCGATTGAAACTATCCAACGAATGTTTAAGTGCTGCTCAAATTGGGTTTATACTTTGTCATTCGTTGTTAATTCGATGGATGTTTAAGTATCGCACTTTGTCATTTGTTATGAGGGTTTAATCTCGTGAATTGTCATAAATGCTGGATTAGTTACTAACCCAGTTCGTGTGCATTGTTATTTAAATTAGGTTAAACAGGCTAATCAGTAGATTAAACTTCGCCCGTATAAATCTGCAAGGTGAGTCATTCTCTTTTTATCAAATTATTTCCAAAATCCTATTTATTTCAAAGTTATAATTACAGGGATTAAGTCTTTGTAATCACCAAATTACAGCCGGTATGTGGGGTTTTGTATACATTACTTGATAACCGTCACCATTGGACAACGAGTTAGCCAAGGGGTGATATGACCATAGTCACATACACCATTGGACTCAGAGGTTACCGATGGATTGTCGAGTGACAAATACTGTGGGTAGTTGGTTGATAAACAGAAACATTGTAATCGCTCTTAATACTGTAAATTATAACAAAATGCCGTTTTAACAAAAGAATGATTCACTCAGTATTTTCCGCTGACAAAACCTTTTTCAAACATGTTTCAGGTGATCTGTTGTGATCCAAGAAAAGTGTCGTGAAGCACTACAAGCTTAAGGAAGTGGCTCAATATAAATAAATAAAGAAACATGTTTTGTGAAATAAGGATTTCCCAGTGAAATCACTTTATTGTAAATTGCAGGGTTTTATCCCTAAATTATGTAATAAAGTAAACAGGCATTTTTAGTATTAAAAGATCCTGTATTAAAGACTTCCGCTGTCGCCTAAATTGAATACCACGGGGTTCCTGTCCCGCGGCTCTTGACCGGGTCAAACCGGGGCTAGGGCCGTGACAGGAAAAGGTGGTATCAGAGCCACGTATTTAAGCTAATTAAGTATTCAGCAAAATACTTAATTTTACTGATTGCCATTATGTGATTATGTGTTTTATTAACTGACTATTTGTTAGTTAGGGTATGGGTAAACAAAGACTTTCAGCTATCTATCATAAATTAGATACTTCACCTAAAGAAAAAGGAACTTCCTCAAAATACCCAGCAGATATGGATGAAGGAATATTTGTCCGTAAGGCACAGTTTGAAAAGCCACTTTCTCCCAATAAAAGAAGTTTGATTATTAGGAAAAGTCAGGAGAAAGGAAAGAAATCACAACCAAAGGAAGTAAGGTTTAATTCGGGAACCCAGGAAATAGGCAATAATCCACCTTGGGAAGACAAATTAGATGAAAAATGGGCAGATCTTTACATGTTAGCAACGGTAGAAGTAAATACCAACCTTTAAAACTATCCGGACCCTGATTCAGTATTAGCACCTATATTACCTACAAGCCAGAAGCTCTAAAGAAAAGTTATCCCGTAAATAAATAAATCACGATAAACCCTAGTGTGTTTCAAATTTCAGTTGTCCTTTGTATTAAATTAATCACCCGGTATGCAATAATACTTAAATATTTATTTGTGAAATTTTGTTATAAAATTTTAACTTAGCATTTTTGTGCATTTTGCATATATGCTAAACAGCATGAATGAGTTATCTGAAGCCCTTCAGAATCTCAATCTCTATCCTGTACCAATAGAAGTTTCCAACGACTTCACTGGTTACATTGCTGATTTCGAGGAACCTATGGAATTTCAAGCTCCACCTCCGGAGAAAGCAAAGCCTAAGAAAAGAAGAAGATATGTAGGATGGAGGAAAGTGCGCAGGAGGAAACCAGCAACTAGGAAAATTCCCAAAATAGAAAATCCTATGGATAAAGGAAAAGGGATCGAGATCGGTGAGAGTTCTAGGCCAGCAGAGATAGAAATCGGGGAAAATGTTAGGCAAACAAAAATAGAAATCGGGGAAAGTTCTAAGCAAACTGAAGAATTTCCATTTCAGGAGGAATTAGATCATCTACTGGCAAGCTGTGATATCATTAGACCTATCACCAACAATCTCTACCCTTATTCTGCTGAAACCTAACTTCCAATAAACTTGGAACCAGCTATTCCAGACCCTCTAATCCACACCCAACCTTTAGGAGAAATGGACGAGTGGTGGACTAACGTGTGACAACCCTCACTAAACCAGGTATCCGTACGACTTAATTAATAATAATTTACTGCTTAATTACTGTGCTTACCTGAAATTGTGGACAAACTACTACTTGATTTCTAATACTTGTACATACCTGCATCATACTTTATTTACTGTCACTACATTATTTACATGCAGAACCTTAGTGACAAACATGATGCACAAAAGCACAGTAGCACTATAAACGGATAACCTATTGAACGTGCCGTCATAACTAGCACCAGGCAGATACTGCCTCTAAGGCCTGTATGAGCCCGAGATATTTTACTACACTAGTAGTGAGTGTAGGGATACAAGGGTTGTAGAACTGCGTCTCTAGGGATAATTACAGTGACAGGATGTGCCTAAAACGTACTCTAAGTACAAAATTCAGCATTTGGTTAACTCATAAAGTGCCAAAACATGAGAAAAATATTACTAGACACTTTCCAAAGTGTCGGGAATGAGTTGTGTCACTAAAATTAACATAAACGACACATTAAAGCTTTGTTAAACACTTTAACGGATTACTATCCAACCGAACAACCGGACTTTACCCGGGACATGAAAATTTTGCCATTAACATTGTTTATCTTTTTCTGAGCCAGTTAGGGTCCCCGAACACCTTAACACCCGCTTAAATGCACAACACACTAGTAACCGGGTTAATCCCTAAACTAACCAAACTACTTGCTAACTAAATGGTTGGAAATGAACCAAGACCCCCCCCTCTCAACCGAACTCGTCCCCTTGGGGGACTCCCTTGTACTATTTTGATTAAACTAATCTCTTTTGTCTAATATCTAAGAGACATGAAATCCTATGGTTAGTTACATTAGGAATTGCCTATAAGTTCTAGCATATGCACACATGATCATTTCATCACAACTCACCACTCAAAACACTCTCCCTCTCTCTAAATAACTCACGGCCGAACACCCACACTTTCAACCATCCATCTTTCGATTTCCTTCATCCAATTCCAAGTTCATTCAAGTGCTAAGGATCGCATACGAGGAGGCTTGGTGCATTCGGAACTCGAAGGACCTCATCTCATTGCTTTTATCCACTCATTTTGCGTCTAGATTCTTCCCTAGCCTCGAGCTAGTAGTAAGTTACTATAATCACACTTTCGAACTATTTTAAGGTGGTTAAAATGATATGTAACGGTTAAAACTCGTAAACATACAAGATGAAGTGTAAAAGTCTACTAAAAATGCTAGTAATGATGGTTAAAAGCTTGAATGTTGTGTAAATCTTGTAGTATTTGATTTGTGTAGTTATTTAGGCCCGATCTATGTTGTGGTAGCTCGGATCATCGTTTAACCCGGATTGGTCATGATCATGGATCATGACATAAAGCTTGTTTAAGTGTAACAAGGGTTAAGTGATGAAACTCTACCACACCTCAAACTTGAACTTGTGTAAAAATGGTTTTACTTACGGAATAGTGTTTAAAACTAGTAGATCTACGGATCTACAAGCGGTACTTTCAAAGGACCGAGTGTCAAAGAAACCATATTTACTAAAGCCGGATCTTACACTAACAAGGATGATTTTTAGAACACACGAGTGTGTAAACACATGTGTAACACAAAGTTTCGACAAAATAACAATTTTTGTAAAAATTTGCAAGAAGATGTAAAAACGAAATTTCTTTAAAGATGAGGCTTTTATGAAACCGGATTGATTTATATAAGGATCCACTAAAAGTAATGGGATTTACTTCATATTTTTGGTTAAACTACAAGTTCATGAGATTCTTGCGATTTACATATTTATTGACTAGTTTGTTGCTTTGAACGTTGTGTTGGTTGAATAAGAAAATTGTTGGTTTGAGTTATAAAAGAAAATGATACGCTTAAAAGCGTGGCCACCTCCAGTTACAGGGGAAACTCTGGCGAAATTTTTCCAAAAACCTAACACTTAGAATTATTTTCACTACAAGTGTTAGAAATGCATTTCGACATGTTTTCAAAATATAGATTTCGCCATGACTTTATAACAAAATATCGGAGGTGGGATTTCACAAAATAAAACTTGGTAAATATATATTTAGTATATATTTTTCATAACGTCACTTGATATGTGTTTATGATTATTTTGTGAAGTATACAAATATTATTTTTAGGGTAAAAATAATAGTATCGAATGTTAACGAATCCAAAATAATACGAACGCCTCTACGATAAATATATAAGTTACACCGGTAACTATTATTACCACTCGATCGTTAAAACGTAACTTACGCAATTAAGGAAATATTTATGAACGCGTATTTTTGCCAAGGTATTATTTTGGGAAAATTATATGTAATAGAAAATATAATGTTTTCGAGAAAATATTTATATTTTGGAGTAAGAAGTAAAATATATATTAAGTGAGACTTAATAATATATTCCGAAGTTTCGAACGCACATGTATTAAATCCCCCATCCTTGGGAAGGAAAATGATTACCAAGTATTTACAGAATGTAAACACGAAATAGTTGTCTAACTATTTCCCAAAAACTTAAACCTAAAGCTAAGGCACGGCCGTCCGTCTAATAGAGTTAGTACGTGTAGGTCGTCGCACAGCTGCTTGATCAGGAGACATACTTGGTAGAGACGCACCACTGTGAGTTCATGTCCCCCTTTTCTCTTAACTGTTTTCAGTTTACTAAACTACGGGGGTGAAATACATGTTACTATGATTACAAGTACTTTATACATGGTATGGTTAGCGTAAGGAGGTTTACTACTTAGATCATGTGAGTGGGTAGGCGGAAACTTGAGGCCATTAATCCTCATGGTAGGACCGAGGGACAGGAGCGGTAGATCTATCTGGGTGTAGCGAGCCCAGCCCCCAGGCCAAACAGAACGGACCTCGGGGTGACTTTGTGCCCAACGCATAAATCTGCTAGGTTTGAGTCTTCCTACTTGCACTTCACACATATCAATGGCCTTGTAAACCATTGGTGATCTCTTTTTCCTTATTTGCTACATACCAGGATTTTATACATACAAAAGTTTATTTACTCACTTATACATGAACTCGCTCAACATTATTGTTGATTTTTCCAACTTACATGTATTTCAGGAAATTAAAGGATCTGGCGCGGTATGTTGTGTTTTCCCGCTGCATATGGGTTCCGAGGTCATCCCGGTTTAGGAAATGTGACTTTTTCCTGGACGAGTCACAAATCTTAAACTGCGTTTTATTCATGTTGATGTTATGTCTTCCAAACAATATTTTATGTTATGTTGTTGTAGTTTCCAAGACAATGTTATGATACGTTTGTTTTAAAACTTAATCTACGGATGATCTTGCATGGTTTTATTTCATATAGCTTTGTTATGATTAAGCTATGGTATTAAGAAGTCACACCAAATTAACCACGCTTCCACAAAGCCAGGGTGTGACAGCTTGGTATCAGAGCTCTGATCATAGCGAACTAGGATTCCTTCTCGAGTCTAGACTATGATCACTAGGGCTATCACGAAAACATTTTTACTGCATACCACTTAAGTCCAGATCCAAAACGTTTTTATAAACAAAGTTGAGCACATTTTATTTGTTATTTATAGGCTTAGTCTGGGAGGCTGAGGCCCGGTCTAAGAGATCGAGGTAGATGGCTAGTGAGACTAGGAAGAGCAGTCTAAGAGGCTGGGAGATTTGGCTAGCGAGACTAGGAGTATCAGTCTAGGAGACTGGGAGGCTAGTGGGACTAGGAGAATTATTTGATTGTTTAATTGGTGACTAATGTGTTTACCTGATTGTATGACAGATTATTTATGCATATTTGTGTTTATGTTACAGACACATGGACTCGTCCGGCACTGGTGATTCAGACACCACAGGCCCTAGACCTATAGTATCAGACGACCTAGAGTCTTCAGAGCGCGAGGTTCACACATCCGACGTTACTAGCACAGACGAGGATGACTTTCAGCCCTTTGCGTTACCTGATGGTGCTGATGAGCTCGCTGATGGCCCTTTGGCCGGGGACCTACCGCTTGTAGAGATCCCTGCTCCCATACCACTTGCTTCATATCCTGCTTACGACTTGCTTCTCGACGCCGACGTTGATGGCGACGTCGATCTGTTTGATGACGAGCCCTTAGAGGAGGATGTTCAGGGCGAGGCCCTTCTTGCTGCTGGTGATCTTTTGATGCTTGCAGATGCTCCCGCTGAGGAGTCACCTGCACACTCACCGGTCCCAGACTCTTTCGAGTCTGTGGCCTCCGCACCTTCACACACTCAGAGTGCGCAGCACTTTTCTCATGGTTCAGATCCAGATAGAGCATCCTCTGTTGCCCCTGCTCCTAGCTTTGCTTTCGATCACGATGTTGAGGAGGATTCAAACCCTGTCTTTCCCCCAGGATTCGACCCGGACCAGGAGATAGAGTTCATCCACTTGGATCAGCCTATGGTTGACCCAGTAGACCCAGTTGACCCTGCATTCGCTGACGATGCAGATTAAGATATGGAGTTCATTGATCCCGAGCCTGCCATGGCCCTTGAGCCGGTAGCTGCTCCTGACCCAGTGCTTGAGCATGACCCTGTTCATGCTGGCATACCTATTGATCCTGTGATTGCTGACCCACCTATTGATGACCATCCTGTTGATGCTCCGTTGTTGGAAGGCGATCATGTTATTGCTGCTGATCATGTTGATCCCCCACTTATCGCTGATGCACCTGTTGACCCTTTTGTTGCACCCCACCATGATCCTATGCCTGTTCAGTTTGACCGTGCACTTTTTGAGGCACAGATTGACCCACGAGATGAGCACGCCCAGCATGGGTGGATTCCTGCTGATGATGAGATCCCACCTATTCCCCCTCATACACCTGATGTACGTCACGTTGATACCTCTTTTTCATTCCCTCGGTTTACACCTCCAGCTCGACCTGGAGAGGGTTCTTCGGCTCATTCTTTTGGACATGTACCGGTATCTATCCCAGCTATACCACCGTTTTCTACTACTATTCCCCCTGTTCCACCATTTCCTGTATCACCTTTCGATCCAGCCAGTGAGCCATTCCTTTGGTCGTCACCACCTGTTATGTGACAACTGGTACTTAACGACTTTTAATTACACAATCAACAAATGATTAGGCGATAATAAATAGTGTTTAAAGGCACGAATTAACTTAATAAGGCTTCTGGAATGCCTAGAGACCCTTATCCGATGTTACAGCGCGCGTATGGTGATTTTGGGAAAATTCTGCTTAACGATAAGCGATAACGAATTGAAACCGCACAAAATACTGACAACGCCGACAAATACAAAGCTTATACGTATAACTTATACATGTGAATGTGATTTTTGCGGAAATAACACGCTTTCAAACGCCACAAAACGCAAACGCGAACGAAAAACACAATAGTAAGAATGCACCGACAACGAAACGGAGACCCCAGACACGCGTATTACGTACAAAACCGAAGTTTTGTGATTATTTAGCTTCGTTTTCAAATTTTATCATCCGTAGCTAAAAAACGAATTGCTGAACGGACAAAAAACGACAAACTACGCAGTATGTGATTTAACGCGACCGACGAGCATACGCGTCTAATAACGATATACTACACAATTTTTAGTGTATCGGTTCTAAAAATTTTGTTTTTATGACAATTTACGCCAATCTGATTCAAAAACGGGCTTTGAAAACGTAACGGGCCACGCGAAACGGGCTTGTGGGCCTGGGGCCCAAGCCCATTTAAAACCCTAGTATATAAATCATCTTTCAAGCTTTGAAACCCTCATTTTGTTCCCCAACTTTGCAGCCGACACTTTCATTTCTCTGCATATATTTGTTTTTTTAGAAACCTTAACGCACACAACACAACATCCATCCACCCTTCATCATCAACATTTGAGGAACCCTAGACCCCCTTCCTCTCGTTCTTTCTGATCGGCGGCCACAGGTGGAGCCGACGATGGTTAGTCGGCCGGCGAGGCACCTCCGACGTCACACATCACTCATGCCCCCCCTTGTCTGTTTCGTCACCGGTGATGACCACCGGCGGTGCGGCGGTGATGGATACGGCAGTCAGCGACACCCTTCATCTCGTTCCTCTTTCCGACGACACCCACACAAACCACGCGACACCATCTTTCTCCGACGACAGGAGCCGGAAATCAGGTCGTTTCTCCGGCCGTTTTTCTGATAAAGATGATACATGACGATGATGAGCGATGTGATGGTGAAGACGATGATGATGTCGATTAACGGTTACAGCCGTTACTTTTCCGGTGAGTTTTATTTTCTATTCCGTTTAATCATTCTTCTCTTTCGTTCACTGAGTAGTGATGTTCAGTTTTTTATTCGGGTTTAGTTTCTGTACGACTCCTCTTCGGCTCAAGATTGATCAGGTTAGGTTCGGATCCACCCGGGCCAGATTGGTTGAAGTGTTCGGTCAACTCAGTACGGTTAGGTCAACCACAGGCAACATCAACTTCTGTTCGAGACTCGGTCAAACCCGAGTCCACTCGGGTCAACTCAGTCGGGTTAAAATCTGGTTCAGCAGGCTCAGTTTTGTTCGATAATTTCAGTTCAAGTGACAACTTGGTTCGAATCGGTCAACTGGTTTCGGTGCGGGTTACGGGTCGACAAGTCAACGCTGGTCAACTGGTCAAACCCCAGTCAACGGCAGTCAACTGCCGGTCAACAGGTCAAACGTGGTCAACACGAAGGACCCGGTAAAGTTTTAAGCGAAACAAGTTATTATACGTTGGTTTAGATTTTAGATTTTTCTAGACTACGCGAAACCGAGCTCGACCCGAATCGATTAGTGATTAGTTACTTTTTATTTTGTCGTATTTCATAAAATTTTAGTATATATTGCTTGAAGTGATTGAATTATTGTTAAGCTTTGATAAAATACGACAACTTTTTATTGTCGGGTTATTCCAAAAACAGAGGAAACTCTGTCCGATTTTCATAAAAATCCGAAACACGACACGCGATTACGTTGTAAAAACGACACTTGTCGAAGTTGAAGTTCCTTATAAAATAAATATATATGTATATTTATTTTGGCAACGTTTCACAACTCACGAAACGAAATCGTAACATTCCAACAAATCTTTACTAAATAAATAATATTTACGTTTACATCAAACACTCGCACCAAATTATACTTATTTCAAAACGATAGAATCCGAATATTTTAATAACATAAACATAAATGGTATGTTTATTTTAAACATCGATACTTCCGAACTCATTTACAAATAAATATAATGTATATATTTTTTTCACACGTCATGTTCGTATACTTTTATAAAATAAATATAATTATTTGTATTTGTTTTGAACGTTTACCCGAAGTACGACACATTGTCGTAGGATTTTAACAAACGATGTTATTAACCGACTCGATTCGATAACAGCGACACGAACCGCTATCCATCCACGTACTTCTAATTCACGACGATTAACACGACTTCGTAAATATTTATATTTATGCATATAAATATATATAGCCTAAAACACTAGAAAACTAAGTCGCTCTCGAGACTTAGTATTTATCCTGTTTATAAATGGGATCAAATAATCATGGATTGTTTATTCTAAGTCAAGATAACACCTTTATAGAATCGTTTATTTAACGATTCGGTAGAGCTCGGACACGTAGTTTAGCTACGTTTAAATTAGAAAACTGATATGTTATTTCCTCTTAGGAATACTAGATGCACGCTAGCTAATTCACGTTATTGGAACGACACTACGGAATCACACTAAACTAGCTTTGCACAGGAATATCAAGGTGAGTTCATAACCCCCACTTTTTACTGTTTTACATTTTTTTATAAATGTTTTCGGGGGTGGAAAGACATGCAAGTTTTGCAAAATCACACAAGGTTTCGATAAATGAATATTGCATATTTATAAACCACTTTGCGACGTGATTTTAACAAACTCAAATGGTTTATGAAAAGATTATGTTAAACATACCGGTTTTATAAAAACATTAGTGTTTTTCGAAACATGCATGAGTTTTAATAACACGAATGACGTGGGCAAAGGCCCAAGGACATGGGCAGAGGCCCAAGGACATGAATAACTCTCACATTATACGTTAACTAGGGTATGGTTAAGCTAGGGAATGAACTGTTAGATCAGGTGAACGAATAGTAATCTCTCTTAAGTGCCATTAATCTTGTATAAGACCGAGGGCAAAAGTAGTAGATCTATCGGGTGTAGCGAGCCCCACTCTTGGGTCCTTGTGTGGCCCATGTAGTGCTTTTGTTGTTCTAACCGGGTGGACCGGGGGAAATCCGCTTGGGTTGAGTGCTTCCTATGTCGCCACACATATTAATGTCCTTGCAAAACATTAATGATCTGTTCATAGACGCTTACATACCAGTTTTAATACTCAGATTTTCAAATGTTTTTAAGATTCATTTGATGGAAACTCACAAATACATGGATTTACAAACTTTGGTAACGCTTTTCAAATTATACCTAAGTAAGAGGACGCGTTGATCCTGCTTACAAAGGTTCGTTTGGGCTCGGCCCTTTCTCTCTCGTGCAATGCACAAAGACTCTCGTGGGCTAGACTCACAGTTTTTCATATATTATGCCGAGAAAATGATTTTTCTATATTTTCTCAACAACTTTAAAACCGGTTATCTAAAAGATTTATATTAAATCTTTTCAAAACAAACTATGAACTCGCTCAACTTTATGTTGATTTTTCGCATGTTTCTTTCTCAGGTTGCATTTTCAAAACTATGGAACGGTTGGAATAGGAGAACCCATGGGAATTCGAGTACTTAGCGGCGTTCATTTTCGAGAAGTCTTAGCTTATTTGCTTCCGCTGTGCAATGAAGATACCGGTCCAGTCACGCCAGCTCTGATATTTCGGGGTGTGACAGATTGGTATCAGAGCTATAGGTTTCAGCGAATTAGGTTTCTGTAGAGATACCTAGGCTCTAACCTCACTTTTCTTGGGGGACTTAGATTATTAAGACTTGAACACATACAGAACGCCTAAGACTCGAATATGGGTTCCAACCATTGCCAAGAACAATGAGTCAACTGTTTTGACTTTAAACATGCACAAGAGTTGCATTTGATACACGATGCACGAAACGATTACATACAGTAAGCAAAACCTTGAGAGTTTTGATAACATGCATCTAGGACCTTTGTGAGAATTTATGTCAAAATCCATTAAAGGTCGTTACGTAGGAACTGCGACTATTAACTCGGGCAAATGCCATTTTATTATGTCGTCTATGCTATCTTACTTACCTGAGCAGGTAACCTACGCGGAACGAAACGCTAGTGCGCGAATATACGTGAAACTTAAACTATACGTCAGCGGACGTCGAAGTACATCACACACGAACTTCGAGGCAAGGCCTTGGGAAAACACAAACGATCACGACAACAACAATGCTAATCTCGATAGCGAGAGAACAACAACCGAAATGCAGTACTTTGCCACGTGATCCTACAAATGACACGAATCATGCTGAGGTACGCTTAAACAAGATTTCATAACGATCGATGCTTAGTCTAAAGAGACTCACAATTATTGGTGCTGCAAAAGAAGTCACATGTCTCCGCATTCCCCCTATTTCATTTATGGCGATTAGGCTATGTTCGACATTCCATGGTAATGTCATTCAACAATCGGTCATCGCACGAAATTCCAGGTAAAGTCTTTGCATTTCTTTTTTGAAATTTCGACTTCTTGCCTATAGTGAGTAGATTTTTGCATTTCTACTCCCCCTAATGGCCATTGCATCACAAAGATTTTATTTCATGATAACGAACGCTTAATTGCTTAATTCTTAACAAATTCATATCTTACACATGCATTGTTTGTTACGCATGTGGTTTCATTTCGAATGATTGTTTCATCAACGTTTCATATATTATTTCGCTATACTCAATCTTTGCATTGTGATCTATATGACTCGTATTATTGTTAATTGTTGACTCCTTGATATCGAGTCGACAAATTTCTTGGAAAACTCATCCTCTTTTGAGTGGCATGCATGGTTTTTCGTTGTGGCCATGTCGAAACTTTTATTGATACATGAATTCATTGTTGGATTATGTTTCAACCAAGTTCAATTGATTGAACTTGCTTGTAATATATATTCGATTTAAGATTCCATATGATGGATTGAGGCCATCATATTTGAAATAATCCCAACAAGCACTTCATTTGCTTTGAACCATAACATGCTTGTTTGGTCTTCGACTTCATTGTATCGTTTCTTTGATCACGATCACCTTGTGGTGGCGTTTTCACAAGTTTGAAGCTTGCGCTAATCTCGTTGCTCAACTCACGTACGGATTTAATTAATTATTTATTTGTTTATTGATATTAAATCCGCTTTGTTAATTATCATATTAAAACAGTCTTAATACAATCGTGTGTTAAGATAATGGTACACAAATTCATGTCATATTTCGGTGTACCTCTTAACGGTTCTTTTATCATCGATCGAATATTTTGTGATATCTATTGTTCTTTCATTTTCGATCGGAAAACATTATTTATTTGTTTCATTATCAATTGAAAATCTCATGATGTTTGTTTGGAACAAACATTCACATTTACTTTGTTGAGCCCTTCATCTGATTTCATACACGGTGATACTTATTCGGTCACCGCTATTATTGAATTATTTCATTCACTACGACACCTTGTGGTGTCGGTATAAACTTGTAGCTTTTGCTAATCACGATCAGCCGTTTCATTGGAAACTATTTATGTTTTTCGTTTGACACATCGTTTGAATAGTCTTAATGCAATTATGTATTAAGACGATGATACACCAGGTTCGGTTGTATTTTGTTTCGGTGTATCCTTGCAACTTGGTAATGTCAACACGTTATTTTTATTCATTTAACGGTTTGATTATTGATAAATCATTTTTATGAGCCTATCTATTTGAACTTGTTAAACCCGAGTTTCAATCACACAACAACCAACACCAGTTTCTGTTGGTAGTGAATTCTATTGTTTCAAAAATTGATTTGCAGTTTGTGAACGTTCATTTGGAACTCTATTGGCCGAAATTCCTCTTTTCTTGAACCCCATAAACTTAGCCACATTGGTGATAGTATCACAACACTTCGTTCGGTTGACATCGATTTATGGAAGAAACTCAGTTGAACTGTTAGGTTCATATTAATGCAAAATGTCGCTACATTCAAGTAATCCGAATAAGTCTTGATTCGATTACGTGATCATTCACTTTTGTATTACTCGGACTTACCTAGGAATAACACAGTCTAAATTTCGAGGACGAAATTTCTATAACAGGGGGAGAATGTGACAACTGGTACTTAACGACTTTTAATTACGCAATCAACAAATGATTAGGCGATAATAAATAGTGTTTAAAGGCACGAATTAACTTAATAAGGCTTCTGGAATGCCTAGAGACCCTTATCCGATGTTACAGCGCGCGTATGGTGATTTTGGGAAAATTCTGCTTAACGATAAGCGATAACGAATTGAAACCGCACAAAATACTGACAACGCCGACAAATACAAAGCTTATACGTATAACTTATACATGTGAATGTGATTTTTGCGGAAATAACACGCTTTCAAACGCCACAAAACGCAAACGCGAACGAAAAACACAATAGTAAGAATGCACCGACAACGAAACGGAGACCCCAGACACGCGTATTACGTACAAAACCGAAGTTTTGTGATTATTTAGCTTCGTTTTCAAATTTTATCATCCGTAGCTAAAAAACGAATTGCTGAACGGACAAAAAACGACAAACTACGCAGTATGTGATTTAACGCGACCGACGAGCATACGCGTCTAATAACGATATACTACACAATTTTTAGTGTATCGGTTCTAAAAATTTTGTTTTTATGACAATTTACGCCAATCTGATTCAAAAACGGGCTTTGAAAACGTAACGGGCCACGCGAAACGGGCTTGTGGGCCTGGGGCCCAAGCCCATTTAAAACCCTAGTATATAAATCATCTTTCAAGCTTTGAAACCCTCATTTTGTTCCCCAACTTTGCAGCCGACACTTTCATTTCTCTGCATATATTTGTTTTTTTAGAAACCTTAACGCACACAACACAACATCCATCCACCCTTCATCATCAACATTTGAGGAACCCTAGACCCCCTTCCTCTCGTTCTTTCTGATCGGCGGCCACAGGTGGAGCCGACGATGGTTAGTCGGCCGGCGAGGCACCTCCGACGTCACACATCACTCATGCCCCCCCTTGTCTGTTTCGTCACCGGTGATGACCACCGGCGGTGCGGCGGTGATGGATACGGCAGTCAGCGACACCCTTCATCTCGTTCCTCTTTCCGACGACACCCACACAAACCACGCGACACCATCTTTCTCCGACGACAGGAGCCGGAAATCAGGTCGTTTCTTCGGCCGTTTTTCTGATAAAGATGATACATGACGATGATGAGCGATGTGATGGTGAAGACGATGATGATGTCGATTAACGGTTACAGCCGTTACTTTTCCGGTGAGTTTTATTTTCTATTCCGTTTAATCATTCTTCTCTTTCGTTCACTGAGTAGTGATGTTCAGTTTTTTATTCGGGTTTAGTTTCTGTACGACTCCTCTTCGGCTCAAGATTGATCAGGTTAGGTTCGGATCCACCCGGGCCAGATTGGTTGAAGTGTTCGGTCAACTCAGTACGGTTAGGTCAACCACAGGCAACATCAACTTCTGTTCGAGACTTGGTCAAACCCGAGTCCACTCGGGTCAACTCAGTCGGGTTAAAATATGGTTCAGCAGGCTCAGTTTTGTTCGATAATTTCAGTTCAAGTGACAACTTGGTTCGAATCGGTCAACTGGTTTCGGTGCGGGTTACGGGTCGACAAGTCAACGCTGGTCAACTGGTCAAACCCCAGTCAACGGCAGTCAACTGCCGGTCAACAGGTCAAACGTGGTCAACACGAAGGACCCGGTAAAGTTTTAAGCGAAACAAGTTATTATACGTTGGTTTAGATTTTAGATTTTTCTAGACTACGCGAAACCGAGCTCGACCCGAATCGATTAGTGATTAGTTACTTTTTATTTTGTCGTATTTCATAAAATTTTAGTATATATTGCTTGAAGTGATTGAATTATTGTTAAGCTTTGATAAAATACGACAACTTTTTATTGTCGGGTTATTCCAAAAACAGAGGAAACTCTGTCCGATTTTCATAAAAATCCGAAACACGACACGCGATTACGTTGTAAAAACGACACTTGTCGAAGTTGAAGTTCCTTATAAAATAAATATATATGTATATTTATTTTGGCAACGTTTCACGACTCACGAAACAAAATCGTAACATTCCAACAAATCTTTACTAAATAAATAATATTTACGTTTACATCAAACACTCGCACCAAATTATACTTATTTCAAAACGATAGAATCCGAATATTTTAATAACATAAACATAAATGGTATGTTTATTTTAAACATCGATACTTCCGAACTCATTTACAAATAAATATAATGTATATATTTTTTTCACACGTCATGTTCGTATACTTTTATAAAATAAATATAATTATTTGTATTTGTTTTGAACGTTTACCCGAAGTACGACACATTGTCGTAGGATTTTAACAAACGATGTTATTAACCGACTCGATTCGATAACAGCGACACGAACCGCTATCCATCCACGTACTTCTAATTCACGATGATTAACACGACTTCGTAAATATTTATATTTATGCATATAAATATTTATAGCCTAAAACACTAGAAAACTAAGTCGCTCTCGAGACTTAGTATTTATCCTGTTTATAAATGGGATCAAATAATCATGGATTGGTTATTCTAAGTCAAGATAACACCTTTATAGAATCGTTTAGTTAACGATTCGGTAGAGCTCGGACACGTAGTTTAGCTACGTTTAAATTAGAAAACTGATATGTTATTTCCTCTTAGGAATACTAGATGCACGCTAGCTAATTCACGTTATTGGAACGACACTACGGAATCACACTAAACTAGCTTTGCACAGGAATATCAAGGTGAGTTCATAACCCCCACTTTTTACTGTTTTACATTTTTTTATAAATGTTTTCGGGGGTGGAAAGACATGCAAGTTTTGCAAAATCACACAAGGTTTCGATAAATGAATATTGCATATTTATAAACCACTTTGCGACGTGATTTTAACAAACTCAAATGGTTTATGAAAAGATTATGCTAAACATACCGGTTTTATAAAAACATTAGTGTTTTTCGAAACATGCATGAGTTTTAATAACACGAATGACGTGGGCAAAGGCCCAAGGACATGGGCAGAGGCCCAAGGACATGAATAACTCTCACATTATACGTTAACTAGGGTATGGTTAAGCTAGGGAATGAACTGTTAGATCAGGTGAGCGAATAGTAATCTCTCTTAAGTGCCATTAATCTTGTATAAGACCGAGGGCAAAAGTGGTAGATCTATCGGGTGTAGCGAGCCCCACTCTTGGGTCCTTGTGTGGCCCGTGTAGTGCTTTTGTTGTTCTAACCGGGTGGACCGGGGGAAATCCGCTAGGGTTGAGTGCTTCCTATGTCGCCACACATATTAATGTCCTTGCAAAACATTAATGATCTGTTCATAGACGCTTACATACCAGTTTTAATACTCAGATTTTCAAATGTTTTTAAGATTCATTTGATGGAAACTCACAAATACATGGATTTACAAACTTTGGTAACGCTTTTCAAATTATACCTAAGTAAGAGGACGCGTTGATCCTGCTTACAAAGGTTCGTTTGGGCTCGGCCCTTTCTCTCTCGTGCAATGCACAAAGACTCTCGTGGGCTAGACTCACAGTTTTTCATATATTATGCCGAGAAAATGATTTTTCTATATTTTCTCAACAACTTTAAAACCGGTTATCTAAAAGATTTATATTAAATCTTTTCAAAACAAACTATGAACTCGCTCAACTTTATGTTGATTTTTCGCATGTTTCTTTCTCAGGTTGCATTTTCAAAACTATGGAACGGTTGGAATAGGAGAACCCATGGGAATTCGAGTACTTAGCGGCGTTCATTTTCGAGAAGTCTTAGCTTATTTGCTTCCGCTGTGCAATGAAGATACCGGTCCAGTCACGCCAGCTCTGATATTTCAGGGTGTGACATGTTATGCCACCGACCGACCCCTACCATCCTTTCCATATGGGGTATTCCATTGAGGACGTTTTGATGTCCTTTGTTGTCCAGCACGAGGCACACACATGGCGCATTCAGGAGCTTGAGAGAGCCCAGCCACCGCCGTGCCAGTGTCAGGGTCAGACCCACTCTACTTCGCAACACCCTCGACCTCTGCCACCAGACTATGTTGCACGCCTTTCGGCACTTGAGCAGCAGGTTGCTTCTTGGTTGCGTACCCAGAGAGCCATGGAGGAGGACTGGCTCCATTTGCATCGCTTGTTTTACACCCACTTTCCCCCTCCTCCACCGCCATCAGTGTAGAGCTCCTCAGTACCGTATGGGTAGACGTTGGTGAGAAGACGGCGATTGCTTTTGACTGCACAGCATTTTTGGAGACCACTTTCTGATTCTGACTTTTGTTGATCATGTATATGGGATCTATTGACACTGATTTGATATAGTTTTGGACTAGGGTGATGTAGCCCTTAGTCACTGATGATGTATGACACTATGATGTACTTGTGCACTTACTATGTGGTCTCGATATATGGTAATCGCAGTATTCTCATCATATTTGATGTTTGATTGATTATTTATATTTTTATGACATGGGATGTTGTGTGATTGATGTATTTATAACATGAGATGTTATGTACTATTACTATCATTATATACGTACGCTTTATTATGGCCTGACCAACGTGAACACATCTTTAGAAGATGCCGAGACGTCAAACGCCGATGCCTACCAATGAGGCAGAACTCCAGCAAATCATCGCTGCTGCCATCACGCAATACGCCGCCTCTCAAGGAGGGACTAGTGGAAGTAACTCTGGCAATACTGGCAACAACAATCCACCTCACGGTAATACTAAGTCATTAAGACATACCATGACCTAAATGGATATCTTCAGCAGGGATGCTAATGCCGTTCATATGTTGTAAAGTATGTGCAGGGTGCACCTACAAGCAATTTCTAGACTGCAAGCCTGTCAACTTTGATGGCACAGGAGGTGCTGTCGCCTTTGTTCGTTGGGCTGAGAAAACTGAATCAACCCGTATGGGTTGTATCCGAAGACATGGAAAGTGTTCTTCGCAAGAGCAAATGTGCACCAGGCCAGCAGGTCACCTACATTTCGGGGCTATTCTTGGATGGAACCCTATCTTGGTGGAATTTGCAAGTACAGACACTTGGTGAAGCTGCTGCCTACGCACTAACATGGACCGAACTGAAGGAACTTATGCGCAAAAAGTATTCTTCCCGCGCTGAAATCCAAAGATTGGAAACTGAGTTCTAGCATTTGAAAATGGAAGGTCCAAAGATCGCAGAATATGTCCAGAGGTTTCACGACCTGTCACATGTGGTACCCTATATGGTCACTCCAGAGTTCAAGCGGATTGAACGTTTCATTTGGGGATTAGCTCCTCAAATCATAAGCATGGTGACCTCCTCCAAGCCTGCGACAATTACTGAGGCGATTAATCTGAGCGTGTCTCTCACTGAGGAGGCTATTCGCCTGAACAAGTTCGATGATGCTGAGCCTAAGAAGAAAGAGACTCATGTCGAGTCATCCGGAAGTAACAAACGGAAGTTCACAAACTTCAAGCAGGGCACCAGTGTGGTTGTTAAGAAAGGGGAGTCAAGCGTGCCAGCTCAGGTTACAGCTGGTAGTGGAAAGAAAGGAAAGGGATATATGGGCACTCAGCCCAAGTGCAGCACTTGCCAACGACACCATGCTGGCCATTGTAGTGTGAAAGTATGTGAGGCATGTGGAAAACCGGGCCACTTGAAGGATTCTTGTTGGGCCACTGTTGGCCAGGGAGGCCAGGGAGGATTTGGAAACAGAAACAATAACCGGGGTGGAAATGGAAACCGCCCACAAGGAAACATTGGAGGAAATGGGAATCGAGGCAACAATGCGAATCAAGCGGGCGCAGTGAATCGTAACCAAAGGAACAATCAAGCTGGAAATGGAGGTGGAAACGGGCAAAGACCTGGATGCTTTAACTGTGGTGATCTTGGGCACTACAAGAGGAACTGCCCAGAGTTAAACCAAGCCCGTGGAAGAGTGTTTAATATCGAAGCGAGGGAGGCGCGCCAGGATCCCAATGTTGTTACTGGTACGTTCCCTGTAAACCAACGCTATGCATCCGTTTTATTTGATACTGGTGCCGATTATAGCTTCGTGTCGTTAGAGTTTAAGAATATGCTTGGTTTAGCCGGTAGTAAATTAGATATTCCGTACTCAATCGAATTGGCTAATGGAAAGTTAGTAGAAGCCAATGAAGTTGTCAGAGGTTGTGTGATCGAATTGGGAGAGCGTGAGTTTGCTCTGGATCTACTACCAGTCCAGTTGGGAAGCTTCGACGTGGTGGTAGGAATGGATTGGTTATCAGGCAACAAGGCAGAAATAGTTTGTCATGAAAAGGTCGTTCGTATCCCAACCGAAGATGGTGAAACAATTGTGGTTCATGGTGAGAAGCGTGATACGCCGTTAAGAATTATCAGTTGTCTGAAAGCGCGAAAGTGTTTGCAGAAGGGATGTGCTGCCTTCCTGGCGCACATTGTAGATAAGAAAGCTGAAGACCAAAGATCGAAGACATCCCTGTCGTGAGGGAATATCCAGAAGTCTTTCCAGAGGACTTGCCTGGACTGCCACCTCAGAGGCAAGTAGAGTTCACATCGATTTAGTTCCAGGCGCCGCGCCTGTGGCTAAGGCACCCTATAGACTTGCTCCGTCTAAGATGCAGGAACTGTCGACACAACTTCAAGAGTTGTTAGACAAGGGATTTATCCGACCAAGCTTCTCACCTTGGGGAGCTCCGGTCCTGTTTGTCAAGAAGAAGGACGGTAGTTTTCGTATGTGCATCGACTACCGGGAGTTGAATAAGCTAACGATCAAGAATAGATACCCTCTGCCAAGGATTGATGATCTGTTTGACCAACTGCAAGGCTCAAGCTTTTATTCAAAGATCGATCTTCGATCTGGATACCATCAGTTAAGGATACAAGAGGAAAGTATCCCAAAGACAGCCTTTAGAACTCGTTATGGACACTACGAGTTCCTAGTTATGCCGTTTGGGTTGACAAACGCACCTGCAGTCTTTATGGATTTGATGAATAGAGTTTGCAAGCCGTACTTGGATAAGTTCATGATTGTGTTCATCGACGACATTTTGATTTATCCAAAGACGAAGGTTGAGCACGAACAGCACCTAAGAGCTATTTTGGAGCTGCTGAAGAAAGAACAGTTGTACGCCAAGTTCTCTAAGTGCGAGTTTTGGCTACGAGAAGTACAATTCCTTGGGCACGTGGTAAATGGAGATGGAATCCACGTGGATCCCACCAAGATTGAAGCAATCAAGAATTGGGAAACGCCAAAGACGCCAACCAAGATCCGGCAATTCTTGGGTTTGGCTGGCTATTATCAGAGGTTCATTGAGGATTTTTCAAAAATCGCTCAACCATTGACGCTCCTCACGCAGAAAGATAAGAAGTTTGATTGGGGAATCAAACAAGAAGAAGCATTCCAGATATTGAAAGATAAGCTCTGCAATGCGCCAATCTTAGCACTACCAGAAGGTACAGATGATTTCGTGGTATACTGTGAAGCCTCACGCCAAGGTTTGGGTTGCGTGTTGATGCAACGCCAAAAGGTTATTGCTTATGCGTCACGACAGCTGAAAGTGCACGAAAAGAACTATACCACACACGATCTGGAACTTGGCGCAGTGGTTTTTGCTTTAAAGATCTGGAGACACTACCTTTATGGTACAAAGTGTACAATTTTTACAGATCACAAGAGCCTACAGCACATATTCAACTAGAAGGAGCTGAAAATGAGACAAAGACGATGGGTTGAGTTGTTGAATGATTACGACTGCGAGATAAAGTATCATCCAGGGAAGGCGAATGTGGTCGCCGATGCCCTAAGTCGAAAGGAGAGGATCAAGCCCATAAGGGTTAGGGCTTTAGAGATGATCATCCAAACCGATCTTTCCTTGCGCATTCGTGCCGCGCAAAAAGAAGCTCTTAAGGAAAGAAACCTTGAAGAGGAATATCTCCGTGGAATGGAGAAGCAATTGGTCCCAAACGAGGAAGGAACGTTATGTTTTGAGAAAAGGATTTGGGTTCCTCTGTTTGGAGGTTTGAGGAAGGTTATTTTCGATGAAGCTCACAAATCGCGGTACTCTATCCACCCTGGAGCGGATAAGATGTACCAAGACCTTAAAGATTATTATTGGTGGCCTAGGTTGAAAGGCGATGTCGCTGTTTATGTGAGCAAATGTTTAACATGCGCTAAAGTGAAAGCGGAATACCAGAAGCCTTCGGGACTTCTGCAACAACCTGAAATTCCCAAGTGGAAGTGGGAACAAATCTCAATGGATTTTATTACAAAGTTGCCAAGAACGCCAAGAGGCCATGACACTATTTGGGTAATAGTGGACCGATTAACGAAGTCAGCGCACTTCTTACCTATCAGAGAGAAGGATAATACGAGCAAGTTGGCCGAAATTTACATGAGAGAGATTGTTACACGCCATGGAGTACCTCTCTCGATCATCTCTGACAGAGATGGAAGGTTCGTATCAAGGATTTGGCAATCCTTCCAAGAAGCTTTTGGCTCGCAATTGAATATGAGTACCGCGTTTCACCCACAGACCGACGGGAAAAGCGAACGGACGATACAGACTTTGGAAGACATGCTGAGAGCGTGCGTCATGGATTTGGGCGGTAGCTGGGATAAGCATTTGCCACTGGTCGAATTTTCATACAACAACAGCTACCACACCAGTATTGGTGCCGCGCCATTTGAAGCTTTATATGGACGCAAGTGCAGGTCACCGCTTTGTTGGTCTGACGCAGGTGATAGACAGTTGGTTGGCCCTGATATGGTCCAAGAAACCACAGATAAAATTGCACAGATCCGAGATCGCATCAATGCGGCTTGTGACTGTCAGAAAGCTTACGCGGATCGAAAAAGGAAACCTCTAGAGTTTGAGGTAGGTGATATGGTTTTGTTGAAAGTATCACCCTGGAAGGGTGTGGCACGCTTCGGGAAGCGTGGGAAGTTGAATCCGCGATATATTGGTCCGTTTAGAATTTTGGAAAGAATTGGGCTAGTAGCATACAAGCTGGACTTACCTGCTGCACTGAATGGTGTTCACAATACATTCCACGTATCAAATTTGAGGAAGAGTCCAACGCAAGATACCGTTGTCATTCCTACCGACGAGATTCATGTTGACGACACGCTCCACTTTGTGGAAGAACCTGTTGAGGTTACCGATTGGAAGGTGAACAAGACCCGCCGGAGCAGTGTCAAACTCGTCAAGGTCAGATGGAATGCCAGACATGGTCCTGAATACACCTGGGAGCGTGAGGACTGGATGAAAGAAAAATACCCCCACTTATTTCCCAAGAACCCTGCTTCTAGAAGCAGAACTTAAAATTTCGGGACGAAATTTTTCTAACGGGGGGAGAATGTGACAACCCTCACTAAACCAGGTATCCGTACGACTTAATTAATAATAATTTACTGCTTAATTACTGTGCTTACCTGAAATTGTGGACAAACTACTACTTGATTTCTGATACTTGTACATACCTGCATCATACTTTATTTACTGTCACTACATTATTTACATGCTGAACCTTAGTGACAAACATGATGCACAAAAGCACAGTAGCACTATAAACGGATAACCTATTGAACGTGTTGTCATAACTAGCACCAGGCAGATACTGCCTCTAAGGCCTGTATGAGCCCGAGATATTTTACTACACTAGTAGTGAGTGTAGGGATACAAGGGTTGTAGAACTGCGTCTCTAGGGATAAGTGACAGTGACAGGATGTGCCTAAAACGTACTCTAAGTACAAAATTCAGCATTTGGTTAACTCATAAAGTGCCAAAACATGAGAAAAATATTACTAGACACTTTCCAAAGTGTCGGGAATGAGTTGTGTCACTAAAATTAACATGAACGACACTTTAAAGCTTTGTTAAACGCTTTAACGGATTACTATCCAACCGAACAACCGGACTTTACCCGGGACATGAAAATTTTGCCATTAACATTGTTTATCTTTTTCTGAGCCAGTTAGGGTCCCCGAACACCTTAACACCCGCTTAAATGCACAACACACTAGTAACCGGGTTAATCCCTAAACTAACTAAACTAACCAAACTACTTGCTAACTAAATGGTTGGAAATGAACCAAGACCCTGTAGGTCCCCTTGAGTCTTATGGATCGTCACAGAATCGTCTTTCCAATCAAGAGTGCGGAATCCTCTTGATCAGAATCAACAGAAAACGTGTAGAACAGCAAATCACTTTCAACCGGGTTTCTATTGATTATCAAACAAACGTATTACAATCAATCAAACCCTAACCCTAATTTTCGTCCAAGCCTAATTGCTCTCACGAAAATACTCTCTCACAAACTGTTTTGGCTGATTAACCTAAACCCTAATGTCTAACCTTGTTTATATAACACAAGGTTTACAAGTGGGCTAGGTTTACACTCCTGGGCTGCGAATTGGACAGGCCCAATTCGCCCCCATCACCCAATTCCTTGGGTTTAGTAAGCCCAAACATTTCAACTAACTATTACAAAGCTAAACCCGCTAACTGTTTATCGTTTAACTAATTACAAGATATCCAAAGACCAAATCTAAGCTGTTGTCACAAACATGCACCAACAAACTCCCCCTTGACAATAGCTTCATAAAAACTTTGTCTTGAGTCAAAACTTTATCTTCGGCCTTCTTGCAATCTTCAAGTAATCTTGCACTGTCTTTGGTCTTTGGATAGCTTCAGCTTCAATAGCTTCTGTCAGCAACAGACTCCCCCTAAGCTGATGCATCCAATCACCAAATCTTCAACACGTTAGCGTTTGAGCAAACTCCAGTTCAGCATTTGCAAAGCAATCTTCAAACTCTTCAATCTTGCCTGCAATATAGAAAGGAGGTTCTACCATGCATCCAATCAAACTCTCATCTTCACACTTCACAGCAACTTCTCAGCAACAAACTGCTTCAATCTGTATACTATAAAACAAACATCTCGAGAAACCATAAGAATTTTTCAACAAAAGTTAAATAAATTATTATTTTTCAGGAGATTAGTTAAACTGTATCACAGATTAAGCATTTTCAACTCATCACCAACACGCAAAACTTTTGTCCAACACTGAAGAACCTGCCTGATTTTAAAATTTTGAACTCACTTTCTAACACCGTCTCCCCCTATCAGGAACAACTCCTCCAAAAATAACAGTTTTCCGTACGTTAAGAATTTTAAACAGAAAAAAACACTATTTTTGGATTTTTATATTTTTCTGAAAGCAAGTAAATACAAAAATAATAAACACTCTATTTTTGTGAGAATCCCTGGTAAGAAGATCATATCAGCACAATCAAACTGTTTCACACAATTAGATAATTCTTTATGTTTTAGTGAAAAGCAGTTCAAGACGATTACCAGTATATTTGTCCACTTAAACAAAATGCATGAACATTTCAAGTACCATTACCATATGATACGTTAAGGTAATTTTAATTACTGATATAAGAGCGTGTCCCACAACAGGATATATCCCCACGATCAAGGTATGCACAAAGATTCATCGTAGTAGGTGAGTATACTGATGTCATACTTTAAGATATCCTGACTGTGTCTAGGTCTGCAGATAAACTGTTTTATCATGTTTTAATTGCTTAACCATGAACACCCAAATAAATACAAATCAAATCCTGGAAATATGAACAACACACTCTATCATGCAAGTATCTTCCCTACCACATATTTCACAAGTACAATCCAGATTTCTGAAATCTTAACTGGGAATAGGTTGAGAAAAGAACAGAATAGATCTTTAGCAGAGATGGTATAATATACAGATCAAATGAGATTTTCTCAGTTTGATATAGGTTTCTTGGGTTTCTTTTGGGCACTTGAGGGCCTCTTTCGGGTGTATTAGATCTATAGCGCGACAACGTACAGCTAGGTCAGCATGTATCTGGATGCAGCAGAAGCTGTCGTTGCCTAGCACCTCCAGGTCAGCATATATCTGGATGCAGCAGAGGAGGTACACGACTTTTTTTCAGAGAAGATTTCAGAATCAGATCAAAATTGTGTGTATCGGGAAATATACAGACATTCAAATAGAAATGAGCTAATTCCAAGTGACTATCTTTCCTGGGGTCATGTACAATTTTTGTTCTAACAGATAGACAGCCAAGATATCCCTAGTTGAAACAACAGTATAAAGACCCAAAACTTCAGATTTTGGCAATCTATCAATGCAAGAATTAAGGTCATTAAACCATACATCACTGATGTGTTCCCCACTCATATTCAGTTCATTTAAGTTTATATCACATTGGTAAGTTGATTATTTCATGCTTTTTGCCTACTGGTACATCGTATGATGAAGCTGCTATCACACTTAAGCAATTTAATTTCAAGTTCAGTGTGACAGTCTAACTTGCTGATGTACTATCATTTCTCCTTTTCACACAGTGATATCTCATTTTTGATTTTCTATTTTATTTTTTTTTTATGTTTTTGATTTTTCAATTTTTTTTTTTTTTTTGATTTTTTAGGAAAAGAAGTAAATTATTTACAAAAATTCTTATGAAAAACCAGTTATTCAGGATTCCTCATCCCGTTGAGTTCGACTAAGTGTTCAAAGCGAGCCCTGTCAAATGCTTTAGTATAAAGATCTGCCAGGTTATCTTCCGTGTCGAATCAGCACTTTGAACGTCAGTTTAAATCATTTAATAAAAAAATATATATATAACAACAATCTCACATCCCCCTTCATGTGCCTAGAGCAGCCACTATCACATAAGTTGATAATCCTCCTAAGCAGCTCCTGCACACACTAACTTAGAAATTAGTTAGATTGGGGGACCCAAGCCTTAATGGTCTTGGGTCGTCCAAATTCACCAACTATCGGAACATCCATCCAATATCCATTACTCCTAACTAGAGTCTTGGATCTTAGACCTGTTGGAAATTTATTTTGACTTCCACTAGGTCTTTGGTCCTGAGGGTTCCTATGTGTGTTTGGACTATTTGACCTTTGAAAATTTTGATTTTGATTCCAAGAAGCATTATAGTTATAATTTCTAAAGCCATTGTTATAAAAATTTCGACTACCATTATTTTGGTATCGATTTTGATATTGACCTTGACTTCTGAAATTATTTGAATTAAAATTGTTCATTTTAGGTGAACTGCTTCTAGGTCTCTGATATCTGCTTGATGGAGATCTAGGCTGAAATCTTTGTTGATTTCGTTGAAAACGAGGAACTTGAGGAGTTCCTTTTTCAGCCTTATCTACACCAATAGCAACATTTTGTGGTTGCTTGGGAGCAGATTTCTTTGGAGAATTTGAACCTTTCTCCTCACTCACCTGTGCTTCATTCTTTTTGTTAGGACAGCAGCTAGCTACATGTCCCTTGGTGTGACATTTGAAGCACGATCTCTTTTTCGAAAACTTCTTATTGGAAGTTTTTGAACTAGATTCAGATTTCACATTATTGCTTGACCCAACCTGGTTCCCGTCCATAACTTCGTCAACTTTTTGCTTACCTTTCTTTAAAGGACAACAACTCGCTACGTGCCCTTTGTTGTGACATTTAAAACAGGATATTTTCTCTTTGTTTGATCCCTTTTTAAATGTGTTGATCTTGTTGTCTTCAGTATCCTCATCCAATTTATGAGGTGTACTGTTAGACCCAACAGATTCTTTCAAAGAAACTGGACTACTTGGCAAGTCCACAGCTATCGGATCCACTACATGTGCAGTGGTTACAAAATCAGTTAGCTCATCTTCAGTTGGTAAAAATGAGTAGTCAGAAGATGAAGCTTTAGTAAACCCCACCCCTGTTTTATCATTACTTCTTTTTAAACCTTTTTGAATTTGAGTTCTGACTAACGAAGAATTCCCAAAATTATGTAACTTCTCCTGAAGTTCTACAATTTTGGCTTGTGCATCAGCCAATTCTGTGCACTTTTCTGAAAGCTCGTTAGTCTTTTCTTTCACAGTTTCACGAGCCAAATCAATGACCTGTAACAGTTCATTGACTTTGCTTGTTAAACTGCTAATTTCCTGTTCATTTGATTTTAGTTTTTCTAAACAGTTTGACTCTCTTTTAATCAAAAGAACATTTAACTCTTTTCGGTTTTCCAAATCAGCTAACAGAATATTGTTTTGCTCCGATAGTCTGTCAACTTCACCCTGTAGTTCAGTGCAATTATGACACGTATGACCTACAGGTTCTGGTGTTACCTTCACCTCTGTTGTAAGTTCATTCACACCATTCATGCACTTTGAAACCTCTGCAGCCTTCTTCTCAACCTTCTGCTCAAGAGCTTTCTTCTTCTCTTCTTTCACAACAACTGCTTCTTCATCTAACGCACGATCTCCTACACTCTGTCTTGATGAATTCTGATAGCGTTTTCGTAAAGCTTCCCACAGATCATAAGAATTCCCATAGTGCTTGATGGTATGTTTAATTTCCTCAGGCAGGGACATCTTTATCACTGCTAAAGCTTTCTTCTCAGCATCAACCATCAGTTTCTCAGATTCATCCATCTTGTCATAAGAAATCACTTTTGTCCTTCCTTCAACACGACGTGTAGGAGCCATGTATCCATCTATAATACAATACCACATTCTGGTATCTTCGTTCTTCACAACCAATTCAAACTCCTCCTTCCAGACAGCATATTCATTAACATTTTTAAGCTTTGGCCACTTCTCAACATTGTCCACTTTAATCATCTTTAAACACGTTTTACCGTAACCGTACTGATGAAACCGTACAAAATTTTTCCGAAAATTGTTTTTACCAAATTATACCTTTAGAATCGTCTTGAAAAGACGAATCCAATGATATATAATGTCAAAAACCGAATTCGGGATTTTCCAGAGTGTTGTCAAACGAGCTACGGATCAATTTCTATTTTCAAAACATTGAAATTTTTCCGACGCTTGCCAACGAAAATTCCACCCCTCAAATTCTCTAGTAAATTCGCTGGTTATCCACTTAACTGATCAGTTTAAATTTGCTGGTTATTTCGCTGAAAAGGCTAAATTCGCTGGTCTACTTTCGCTGGTCAAATTTGCTGCTTAATTTCGCTGAAACCGTGATAATTTCGCTGTGGAAACTAACACGATCACCAAAGTCGCCTTTGGATTTAAGTGCGCTGGTCAGTTAATTTCGCTGGTCAGTTAAATTCTCTGGTTTCTCAGCAAATTTAACTATCTTGTTCAACAAGCAGCTAATTTCGCCAATCAGTTTATTTCGCAGATCTGCAAATTTTGGAAGGTTAATCTTTTCGAAATTCTGATTATTCTCCAACACAATTCTGCAAAATCAAACAAGCAAATCAGTCAACTTTTGATGAAAATTTTTATGAAATTTTTGAAGAACACGAAGAACAGTCTTCGAATCTTCAAGAAATTCAGCCAAAATTCTTCAAAACTATCAACCAAAAACAATCTTGCAAACCCTAAAACCTGCAAAACAGCAATCAAACAACCCAGAATATCAAATCAGCCAACAAAATACGAAAATCAAGATCAAACACACAAAAATTTTCGAAAATTTTAAGAACCCTAATTATCAGGTTTCAAAAATTTCGAAAATTTTACTCCCTGTTTCTGCAGCAACAATTCTGAACCGAGCAATCAAGAGCCTAATGCTCTGATACCAATTGTAGGTCCCCTTGAGTCTTATGGATCGTCACAGAATCGTCTTTCCAATCAAGAGTGCGGAATCCTCTTGATCAGAATCAACAGAAAACGTGTAGAACAGCAAATCACTTTCAACCGGGTTTCTATTGATTATCAAACAAACGTATTACAATCAATCAAACCCTAACCCTAATTTTCGTTCAAGCCTAATTGCTCTCACGAAAATACTCTCTCACAAACTGTTTTGGCTGATTAACCTAAACCCTAATGTCTAACCTTGTTTATATAACACAAGGTTTACAAGTGGGCTAGGTTTACACTCCTGGGCTGCGAATTGGACAGGCCCAATTCGCCCCCATCACCCAATTCCTTGGGTTTAGTAAGCCCAAACATTTCAACTAACTATTACAAAGCTAAACCCGCTAACTGTTTATCGTTTAACTAATTACAAGATATCCAAAGACCAAATCTAAGCTGTTGTCACAAACATGCACCAACAGACCCCCCCCCCTCTCAACCAAACTCGTCCCCTTGGGGGACTCCCTTGTACTATTTTGATTAAACTAATCTCTTTTGTGTAATATCTAAGAGACATGAAATCCTATGGTTAATTACATTAGGAATTGCCTATAAGTTCTAGCATATGCACACATGATCATTTCATCACAACTCACCACTCAAAACACTCTCCCTCTCTCTAAATAACTCACGGCCGAACACCCACACTTTCAACCATCCATCTTTCGATTTCCTTCATCCAATTCCAAGTTCATTCAAGTGCTAAGGATCGCATACGAGGAGGCTTGGTGCATTCGGAACTCGAAGGACCTCATCTCATTGCTTTTATCCACTCATTTTGCATCTAGATTCTTCCCTAGCCTCGAGCTAGTAGTAAGTTACTATAATCACACTCTCGAACTATTTTAAGGTGGTTAAAATGATATGTAACGGTTAAAACTCGTAAACATACAAGATGAAGTGTAAAAGTCTACTAAAAATGCTAGTAATGATGGTTAAAAGCTTGAATGTTGTGTAAAACTAGTAGATCTACGGATCTACAAGCGGTACTTTCAAAGGACCGAGTGTCAAAGAAACCATATTTACTAAAGCCGGATCTTACACTAACAAGGATGATTTTTAGAACACACGAGTGTGTAAACACATGTGTAACACAAAGTTTCAACAAAATAACTATTTTTGTAAAAATTTGCAAGAAGATGTAAAAACGGAATTTCTTTAAAAATGAGGCTTTTACGAAACCGGATTGATTTATATAAGGATCCACTAAAAGTAATGGGATTTACTTCATATTTTTGGTTAAACTACAAGTTCATGAGATTCTTGCGATTTACATATTTATTGACTAGTTTGTTGCTTTGAACGTTGTGTTGGTTGAATAAGAAAATTGTTGGTTTGAGTTATAAAAGAAAATGAAACGCTTAAAAGCGTGGCCACCTCCAGTTACAGGGGAAACTCTGGCGATATTTTTCAAAAAACCTAACACTTAGAATTATTTTCACTACAAGTGTTAGAAATGCATTTCGACATGTTTTCAAAATATAGATTTCGCCATGACTTTATTACAAAATATCGGAGGTAGGATTTCACAAAATAAAACTTGGTAAATATATATTTAGTATATATTTTTCATAACGTCACTTGATATGTGTTTATGATTATTTTGTGAAGTATACAAATATTATTTTTAGGGTAAAAATAATAGTATCGAATGTTAACGAATCCAAAATAATACGAACGCCTTTACGATAAATATATAAGTTACACCGTTAACTATTATTACCACTCGATCGTTAAAACGTAACTTACGCAATTAAGGAAATATTTATGAACGCGTATTTTTGCCAAGGTATTATTTTGGGAAAATTATATGTAATAGAAAATATAATGTTTTCGAGAAAATATTTATATTTTGGAGTAAGAAGTAAAATATATATTAAGTGAGACTTAATAATATATTCCGAAGTTTCGAACGCACATGTATTAAATCCCCCATCCTTGGGAAGGAAAATGATTACAAGTATTTACAGAATGTAAACACGAAATAGTTGTCTAACTATTTCCCAAAAACTTAAACCTAAAGCTAAGGCACGGCCGTCCGTCTAATAGAGTTAGTACGTGTAGGTCGTCGCACAGCTGCTTGATCAGGAGACATACTTGGTAGAGACGCACCACTGTGAGTTCATGTCCCCCTTTTCTCTTAACTGTTTTCAGTTTACTAAACTACGGGGGTGAAATACATGTTACTATGATTACAAGTACTTTATACATGGTATGGTTAGCGTAAGGAGGTTTACTACTTAGATCATGTGAGTGGGTAGGCGGAAACTTGAGGCCATTAATCCTCATGGTAGGACCGAGGGACAGGAGCGGTAGATCTATCTGGGTGTAGCGAGCCCAGCCCCCAGGCCAAACAGAACGGACCTCGGGGTGACTTTGTGCCCAACGCATAAATCTGCTAGGTTTGAGTCTTCCTACTTGCACTTCACACATATCAATGGCCTTGCAAACCATTGGTGATCTCTTTTTCCTTATTTGCTACATACCAGGATTTATACATACAAAGGTTTATTTACTCACTTATACATGAACTCGCTCAACATTATTGTTGATTTTTCCAACTTACATGTATTTCAGGAAATTAAAGGATCTGGCGCGGTGTGTTGTGTTTTCCCGCTGCATATGGGTTCCGAGGTCATCCCGGTTTAGGAAATGTGACTTTTTCCTGGACGAGTCACAAATCTTAAACTGCGTTTTATTCATGTTGATGTTATGTCTTCCAAACAATATTTTATGTTATGTTGTTGTAGTTTCCAAGACAATGTTGTGTTACGTTTGTTTTAAAACTTAATCTACGGATGATCTTGCATGGTTTTATTTCATATAGCTTTGTTATGATTAAGCTATGGTATTAAGAAGTCACACCAAATTAACCACGCTTCCGCAAAGCCAGGGTGTGACATAACGACTGGCAATTCCGAAACCTACTAAATAGTCCTTATACCTTTTTCCCTCAGTTCGACCCAGAACCTATACCAAACCCACCGATGAGTAATGAAAACTTAGCTGAACTCCGCCATTTTGGCGAGGAGCTGATAGGTACAGGGAATAGGATCCGGGAAATGGGAGAACAAATCTCCTGGAAATACGATGAGAGGGAACGTCGCTACTAAAATGCCAGCTGACAAAAGAATAGTGGGGATGGGAGGCTGTATTTGTATAATAACAGTAGTAACAAAAATATAACAATCTTGTAAAATAGAAACAAAACGTTGTAAAATAACAGTGTGTACGGATGCCTAATATAATCTATAAAAATGGAAGTCGAGAAATCGACCATTTTGGGTATACGTATGTTGTAAAACTTTATATGCTTATGTGCAATTGTTTTGTTAAATTATCGATTATTTGACACTAATAATTTATACCTATAATAATTACCAGATGGAAAATGCTGGTAATGAACCAGTTAATGAAGTAAATCAATCTGAGCAAAATCAGGAAAATCAATTTATGACTAGACAAGATATCGAGAATATTGTTGCTCAAGGGATAGCCAATGCTATTCCAGCAATCCTGGCTGCTGCTCAGAAACCTGCTGAACCTCAACAAATCATTCCTAGTAAACGTACTCAGGAAGATAATTTCAGTAATAGCGTAAACGGAGGCGGCAATCATGATAATCATAACAATGATCCACGGCAGGCCCCACTTCTTAAGAAAATGAAAACTGCAACGCCTGGTTGCACTTACAAAGAATTTCTTGCTTGTAAGCCAGCAGAATTTGCAAGCAGTGAAGGGGCAACTGCGGCACTGCGTTGGTTGGAGAAAACCAAAGCAGTACTTATGATAAGTAAATGTGCTGAAGATGACAAAGTTATGTATGCTTCACATCTTTTCAAAGAAGGGGCACTAGAATGGTGAAATACGGTACTTCAAGCCAAAGGAAGAAATATGGCCTACGCCATGAATTGGGAAGAATTTAAGCAGTTAATGGAAAGGAAATTCTGTCCCGAATATGAAAAGGAACAAATGGCAAATAAGTTCCTGAGCCATCGTATGGTGGGTGTAGATTGTCGAGGATATACTTCAACATTCTTCGAATATGCGAGAGTGGTACCAACCCTGGCTTCGCCAGAAGCGGTACTCATTTCCCGTTATATTTGGGGATTAATTAGAGAGATCCATAATATCGTCAAAGCTGTGAGACCACGCACTATTGACGATGCGGTAGAATTAGCTAACACCCTAACTGACGAACTGGTACGTACAAGGGAAGAAAACCGGAAGAAAGAGTTAGCTCGGAAAATTACCCAAGGATTTCGTATGGGTAATAATAGCAATGCTAAGAAAAGAGGAATGGGGCAATCCTCAAATCCGCCTTTTTGCAGGAATTGCAGAAAGAAACATTTTGGAAGATGCAATGTAACCTGCAACTTTTGCAAAGTTGTAGGACATCGTGAAGAAGACTGCAGAAAGAAAACAAGGATCTGCTATAACTGTGGAGAAACTGGACATTTCAAATCAGAATGCCCTAAGTTAATCAAACCAGCAGACAATAAAGCCAAGACGGCTGACGGAGCTACTAAAAAGAATGCCAGAGCATTCCAGCTGACCACTCAAGAAGCAAAACTCATTCCAGATGTGATAGCTGGTACGTTCTTGGTTCACAATGTGTATGCAAAAGTATTATTTGACTCTGGGGTAAACCAAAGTTTTATCAATACTTCATTCTGCCAAGCTCTTAATTTACCATTAACCAATATTAGGCAGATTTTTACAGTCGAAACGGCAGATGGAAATTCGGTTAACATAGATAAAGTTTTGCAAGAAGGAAAGATAGAACTTTTAGGCCATAAATTTTCTGCAAACCTGTTACCTATGAAATTAGCCGGATTCGATGTAGTATTAGGAATGGATTGGTTAGTAGCCAACCATGCTCGAATCCTTTGTGATAAGAATTCCGTAGAAATTCGTACCCCCACAGGAAAAGTAATTTTAATTACAGGAGATAGACCTCGAAAGCCACTGAAATTCATTTCAGTAATGAAATTGGCTAGTTATTCGGTTAACATAGATATTGCGACCCTAGAGTTTATCATTTTTCATTAACTATTTGTAGTTGAGCCCCCTCAACCTATCCCCCCTATCAAGCTCTACAATCAACCCCATTGCCTTCAGTGACCTGATGTCGACATGAACCCCCTCGGTTATCAGAGTGAGACCCTGAAGCACCTCCTCAGTCATAACGTGTTCGTTGTACGCTATTTCGGTCACATACTGACCGCCATGTATCTGACTGCTAGGAGTCCTCCCTGAGCACTTGACAAAGTATTCAGCCATTCGCGCAGCAAGGTTGATAGGTGCTTGCTCTACCAACGCATATAGAAAGATCAAATCTGGTGTTGGACAGCTACCAAGACTGTCCATGCGACCGCATATTGTATGGCTAAACACATGGTGCATCACTCGCACCAGAGGGTCTCTAAGTCGCGAGGCCTTTAACATCCTCGGGTTGTAGGGGTCCCCAACAGCATTTGCAGCCCAAAATGCATCCCGTGCTGCATCAGAAGGGATGGTGAACTGCTCTGTGAAGACATTGGGATCATCCATATCTTCTCTAGTGTAAATCCCGAGCCTCCTACCCAAACGACCAACCGACCACCTATGCCATCGCCCACATAACCTGAAAGCTATCCGCTCCTTGTGGCGGAATTTGGGTCGTCGAGCAGCAACCGGCTTTTCGTAGGCATACGATGCGAAGAACTCTATGGTCAGCTCCAAGTTAATGGGTCGGTTGCAACCGACCAGATTTGTAAGTGGGCGACTCATCATGTTTTCTAATCGGTCATACTGATTTAGTTCTTGCATCACTTCCCAATCCAACCATCTAGGGACTCCGAACTGTCCTCTCCGGGCCCATAATGCGTCTCGTTTTGGAATGCATAAAGCCTCTCGCTCATCGTTGGGGTCGAACTGAAGGAAAGGATGGTTCATCTGCATGAGAATTAACATTAGAGAGATGGAAACAGGAGAAATTTGAATTAAAAACAGCCGAGCAGCCTATTATGAAGAAACTGTAAATCTGATCTGGGCATATGGCACGGTCGTGCGTCGAGCTGCACGGTCGTGCGTCGCCGATGACATGCACCATCTGCCCAGAGATGTCGGAACTGCACGGCGTGCGACCAATCGGCACCACCGTGCAACACCGAATCAACAAGCTGGAATCATGATTTACCCGGAATGGCACGACCGTTCCATCCAAGGAACGACCGTGCGACAAGTGACCTGCAGATTTCAAACCCCTGAACTTTGAATAGCCTGATTTTCCCAAAATCAACAACTTTTTTGTACAAACAGGGGTCGGAAACTCAATCGGGTGTTCACGATAAGCAAGATTCAAACAAGGGTTAGGGTTTCGATTTGTTTATGAAGAGAACCCTAATAAATCCCTTGAAGAATCGGAGGAAATCTTACCTAGAAAGCAAGGAAACAAGAAATCTACAACTAGGAACGTACCGTGTGAAGAAGGGTGTGAGATCGTGCGAAAAATCGTGCGATTTGATGAAGTATCGCTCTGGAACGGCCTGGTGCTGGTAGGGTTTCGCGATTTGTGAATGGGGGCTACAGATGAGGGTATTTATAGTGCCAAATGACAAAACTGCCCTCAGCCTGACGCACAGTCGTTCGACCTTTGGCACGGTCGTGCGTTACCGACATCGTTCAAGCCCATTCATTTTTCCTCGGTGATGCACCAAGGGTGCGATCCACCGTGCCGGCAGCTCAGGAACGCACGGTCATGCGAATCCTGGCACGGTCATGCGTCAGCTGCAGATCAGAATTTTCTGCAAAAGCCATTTCCAGCAACTGTTTTGGCCGTTTTTCGCCATTTTTTCAACACGCCAATTGTTTTAACAATATTGCAACATAGAATCTTCGCTCGGCACGTATAGAAACTGTACAAACTAAAGGAAACTACCTAACTAACCTAAATTACGCTAAAACTACAAAACATAAAAAAGGACAATTTTACCCTTATAGCGCCAAAGACGCTCTGCTACATTTTTTGTCGGCGAGTCAGTAACGTAGACTCATGCTAAATTTTTGTCGACGAGTCGATAGCAAGACTCCAAGCTAAAACTAAAAATAAATCCTAAAATGGCGATACTACCCCTAAAGCGCAAAATACGCTCTTGCTGCATTTTTGGTCCGCGAGTCAGCAGCGTAGACTCTCTTCTCCCCACACTTATGATGTGTGCGGGGTTTGGAGCTCAATGACCTCCATCACCGACTCTGTCGGCCCGGCAACGTATAACTTCAAGCGATGCCCATTTACTTTGAAAATAACGCCGTCCGTGTTCTCTATTGCAAAAGTCCCATACGGAAATACCTCTTTAACCGTGTATGGGCCTGTCCAACGTGAATGAAGCTTCCCGGGAAATAAGCGCAACCGCGAGTTGTAAAGAAGAACAAGATCGCCCGCTTGGAATTCTTTGTGGTCCTTCAAGCGTTTATCGTGCAATCTCTTCGTGCGCTCTTTGTACAACACGGAGCTCTCATAAGCACGTTGTCGCAACTCTTCCAACTCATGAATCTGGAGAAACCGGGCTTCACCTCCGGCTTTTAGGTCCAGATTTGCGGTTTTTAGAGCCCACATCGCTTTATGCTCCAACTCAACCGGTAAATGGCATGCCTTTCCGTACACAAGCCTAAAGGAAGTAGTCCCAATAGGCGTCTTGTAAGCCGTACGGAAAGCCCACAACGCTTCATCAAGCTTATCCGACCAATCCTTGCGGTTTGCACCTACCGACCGCTCAAGGATTCTTTTCAGCCCCCGGTTCGTGACTTCCACCTGCCTGCTTATCTGTGGATGATAGGGCGTGGATAGACGGTGATGCACACCGTAACGGGACAAAGCTCTCTCGAGCTGAGTATTGCAAAAATGCGTCCCTCTGTCACTGATAAGCGCTTTCGGAGCGCCGAACCGGGCAAATAAGCTTTTCAAAAATCTCACGACCACCCTGGCATCATTGGTGGGTAAGGCTTGTGCCTCCGCCCACTTCGATACATAGTCAACCGCGACCAGGATGTACTTATTACCTCGTGAGGGGGGAAATGGTCCCATGAAGTCTATCCCCCAGATATCAAAGACTTCACAAACTTGAATCCAGTTCTGAGGCATTTCATCACGTGCCGATATATTTGTCGCCCTCTGGCAAGCATCGCACGCTCTAACCCAACTCTGCGCATCACTAAATATAGTCGGCCAATAAAACCCGGAATCCAACACCTTCTTAGCGGTAAAGTTGGCTCCATGGTGGCCTCCGATAGGTCCCTCGTGACAATGGCGCAGAATATCGGTCGCCTCCTTCCCTGAAACACATCTCCTAATCACCTGATCAGCACCTACCCGAAACAAGTAAGGGTCATCCCAAATGTAGTGCTTGACATCCGAAAAGAATTTCCTCTTTTGCTGGTGAGTCAACCCTTTAATCAGAATCCCGCAAGCAAGGTAGTTTGCAAGGTCAGCGAACCATGGCGACTCATCGCATATCTCAAAACTCATCAAAGACTCGTGTGGGAAGTTGTCATTTATGGAATCCCAACGCGCGTCCACGATGTCTGCATGCTCTAACCGAGATAGATGGTCAGCCGCTACATTCAACGCACCCTTTTTATCTTGAATTTCAATATCAAACTCCTGCAGCAACAAGATCCACCTGATCAGACGCGGTTTGGCGTCTTGTTTGCTGAAGAGATATCGGATGGCTGCGTGATCAGTATACACAACGGTTTTCGAAAGCACCAAGTACGATCTAAATTTGTCAAATGCGAAAACGACCGTCAAGAGCTCTTTTTCAGTCGTGGTATAATGCTCCTGAGCGTCGTGAAGAGTTTTGCTCGCATAATAGATCGGGTGAAAGTGCTTTTCTCTCTTTTGGCCAAGAACGGCCCCTATAGCGTAATCACTCGCGTCGCACATAATCTCAAACGGCAGACTCTAGTCGGGTGCAACTAAAATAGGGGCCTCAATCAACTTTTGCTTGAGAAGGTCAAAGGCTCTCAAGCAATCATCTTCAAATATGAATGGAGCGTCTTTCTCCAACAAACGGGTCATGGGTCTGGCGATTTTTGAGAAATCTTTGATAAATCGCCGATAGAACCCGGCATAACCGAGAAAGCTCCGTATCGCTCTAACAGAGGTGGGGGGCGGAAGTCGTGAAATAATGTCAACTTTAGCTGGATCGACTTCCATGCCCGTGTGAGAAATTTTGTGTCCCAGAACTATGCCCTCCTTTACCATGAAGTGGCATTTCTCCCAGTTCAGGACCAGATTCGTCTCCTCACACCTCTTCAACATCTTTCTCAAATTTTCCAAGCAGTGATCGAAGGAATCCCCAAATACCGAAAAATCATCCATGAAAACCTCCATGGAATCCTCGATCATGTTATGGAAAATTGCAACCATGCATCTCTGGAAGGTCGCTGGTGCATTACACAACCCGAAAGGCATCCGCCGGTAGGCGAACGTGCCGAAGGGGCAGGTAAAGGTAGTCTTCTCCTGATCCTTAGGAGCGATAGGAATCTGAAAGTACCCAGAGAACCCGTCTAGGAAACAGTAATACAACTTCCCCGACAGACGTTCCAACATCTGGTCGATGAATGGAAGCGGGAAGTGATCCTTGCGAGTAGCATCATTGAGTTTGCGGTAGTCAATGCAAACTCGCCACCCAGTGACGGTACGGGTAGGAATTAGTTCATTCCTATCATTTGAGACTACAGTCATACCACCTTTCTTAGGTACAACCTGCACCGGACTCACCCACACAGAGTCCGAAATAGGATAAATCATCCCGGCATCCAACAACTTAATCACCTCCTTCTTTACCACGTCCTGCATATTTGGATTCAAACGCCTCTGATGTTGTGCACATGGTTTGTACTCGTCTTCCATCAGAATCTTGTGAGTACAAAAAGAAGGATTGATGCCCTTGATATCCATGATTTTCCATGCGATGGCTCTCTTATGAAGTCTCAGAACCTCGAGAAGCTGATTTTTCTCATCCTTTTCCAATGATGCCGAAATTATGACCGGTAAGCGACGCTCCTCGTCAAGAAATGCATACTCGAGATGTGGCGGGAGTTCTTTCAACTCCAAAGGCGTCGGATCTTCAACCGAAGGCTCTGCTTCCTCCTCTTTCACATGGCCAATTTCAAGAAATCTTTCCGGACTCTGGGAACCATCGTCACCAATCTGATAGACTGGCTGCTCGAAATCGTGGCCCTCCTGCGTAATGCCAATCAGGTCCCCACACGACAGACTTGTGTCCGAATCAATCTCGTCAATAGTACCTTGAAAATGAGAGCACACACATGCATCGACAATGTCGACGTAATAAAGCTTGTCATCGTGACATTGCGGATGCTGCATCGATCTTTTGATATCGAATGTCACGTGCTCATCATTCACTCGGAGCATGATTTGGCTAGCTGCCACATCAACAATCGTCCTCACTGTATTGAGGAAAGGACGTCCAAGTATCAAAGGTACCCTTGAATCTTCGTCCATGTCAAGGATAACAAAGTCCACGGGGAAAACAAATTTATCGATTTTTACAAGCATGTTTTCCACAAATCCGCGCGGATACTTTATTGAGCGGTCTGCCAACCGAATGCTCATCCTAGTGGGTGACGGCTCACCCAGATCCAGCTTTGTAAAAACCTTATACGGCATAAGGTTGATACTCGCTCCCAAGTCAGCCAATGCGTGGCTAACAGACATGTTTCCAATCAAACACGGGAGCGTAAAGCTACCAGGATCTCCCATTTTCGTGGGCAGACGGTTTTGCAGAACGGCGGAACAAGTTTCATTCATCACCATACATGATATATCCTCGAGTTTCTGTTTATTCGAGAGGATATCCTTTAAGAATTTCGCATACTTTGGCATCTGGGCCAAGGCTTCAACAAACGGTATATTGATGTGTAGTTGCTTAAACAACTCAAGGAACTTACCGTATTGTTCTTCATTCTTCTGCTTCTTCAGCCTGCCTGGATAAGGTACTGGAGGAGTGTAATCTTTGACCGGCTCCTGGACTTGTGCTGTACTTGCTGGGCGTAGCCTGGCTTGCACCTCGTCCGGTGTGTCAGTGGGACCGCTTCCGTGATCGGTGCTGAGTCCGATATGACGGGTCCGGTAGTTTTT
Source organism: Helianthus annuus (assembly GCF_002127325.2). Classification (NCBI taxonomy): domain Eukaryota; kingdom Viridiplantae; phylum Streptophyta; class Magnoliopsida; order Asterales; family Asteraceae; genus Helianthus; species Helianthus annuus. The sequence goes on along the minus strand of NC_035446.2, from coordinate 102,618,697 downwards.
CCACTCCTGGTCATGATCGCATTCACATGCCCGCCCGGGTTTGGTTCTGTATTACCCGGAAGACCGCCTGGGGGTCTTTTGGACATCATCTGCGCCAGCTGACCAACCTGATTCTCGATATTCTGAATCGAGGCTTTCTGACTCCTCATCTCTCCCTCGTTAGCTAGAAAACGATCTTCGCTTTGTTGGTATCGTTTTTCAGAGCTAGAGAGAAGCTGAGCCATCATATCCTCCAGCTTGGAATTAGACTGAGGGGCCTGCTGCTGGGAGCTACTCCCAGTGCCCTGATTCTGGTACGAATATGGACGCTGCTGGTAAGGTTGGTTGTACTGTTGGTACTGCTAGCCCTGTTGAGGCGCTGGAGCACGCTGAGTAAATCCCAAAGGATTCTGATTTCCTGCGTTCGCTCGCCACCCAAAATTTGGGTGATTTCTCCAACCGGGATTATAGGTGTTGCTGTACGGGTTGTTCTGTGGCCTCACTTGATTACTCACGAAATCTACTTCTTCGTGGCCCTCATATACGACTCCCTGAAAACATGCCCCAGGCTCGTGTGACACTCCGGACTGGTCACATCCCGAGCCAGCATGCGCAATCATCTGGGACCTGTCGAATCTCGATGCAAGAGCCGAGATATGTGCAGTAATGGCCGTGTAGTCGTCTACAGCATGAACTCCTAAGCGAGATGATGATGATGATGCCCGACCTCTATCTCCATCCCGACACGAGCTGGATTTCAACGCAGCTTTTTCTATAATATCATACGCTTCAGTCGGCGTCTTAGTTCCAAGATCGCCTCCCGCGTTCATGTCTAATCGCTCTTGTGTATTATAGCTGAGCCCCTGATAGAACGTCAAAACCAGATGTCGCTTGGAGAAGCCATGATGTGGCACATCAATCAACAAATCCTTGAATCTCTCCCAAGCCGCATGCAACGACTCGCTTTCGTCCTGGCGAAAGGAAACAATCCGGTTACGAAGCTTGTTCGTTTTCTCAGGTGGAAAATATTTCTGCATAAACTGCTCCGCTAACTGATTCCAGGTCCTGATGGACCCGGCAGGAAGTGACATAAGCCAAGCTCTAGCTTTGTCACGTAACGAAAACGGAAACAACCTCAACTGAATCGCATCCTCCGAAACACCTGTAATCCTAAATGTCGAACAAACAGTGAGAAAAGCAGCGATATGCCTCCCAGGATCTTCATGCTCACGTCCGTCAAACTGTACAGAATTTTGTACCATATTAATAATACTAGGTCTAATTTCAAAAGTAGGAGTATCTATAGTAGGCTGAAGGATACTCGGCTCCAGGCCTGCCCTTCCGGGCTGATTTGTTTCATTCAGCGGTCGGTCGTCGTCCGCCATGACGACTCTCTCCTCGTCCCCTGAGCTTTCGTCTTCAGAGATAATCACCGGCTCGTCGATTGCATTTGCAATGCGTTGTGCAATGACAAGTGACCTTTCGCGCAGCCTCTTACTTCTTCTAAGATTATGCGTTGGTTCGTCAGTAGGCTCAGCAATAGCAGGCGCGGGAGTTGAGGACATCAACCTGCAAACGAAAAACTGACACAGTGAATATTTTATTAATATAATAATGCTGTTTTTTTTTTAGCTGAATAGAAACAGAATATGTATAAAAATGGGCTGAAAATTTTATAAAAATCCGAAAATGGGCCGAAATTTTTATAAAAATTAAAGCAATGAAAATAATCGAATCGGCTAGTTTAAAAACGATTTTTAAGAGCCGAAAATTCAACGAATAAATGAATAAATAAATCCGGATTTGAACAAATAAATAGAATAAAAATTTACAAGTATACAAAAGAATCACGAAACTGAATAAATTGAATTAAAAGCAAGAAATATTAACAAATAAATAATCACGAAAATATACACAAATATTTAACAAGTATATACACCGATAATACAATGACTCGGGTCGTTCCTAAAACTCGCCAGATCCCCAGCAACGGCGCCAAAAACTTGGTACGTGCGCGACTACACATATTTTTACAATGAAATTACACACGAATTGGTTTTAAATTTATAAAACTGATTATTACTTTTACATCAAAACACACACGAAAGGGCAAGTGTACCCCGTCATATATGTAGTAAAGTATTGGTAAGAACCAAGTATCGATCCACGGAAATGGGCGGAGAAATAATACTAGACCTTTGTCACTAAACTATCGGTAAAAACATACGTTGTTTTGATTTTAATTAAACTAAAGTAAGCATAAACATATATTTATAAAACATAGTAAATTATATAAATAGCCTTGCTTAATACACAACCAAAGCATGTCAACTAAGTCGGTTTTGGCACTAGAAGCATTCGTTCAATTTTCCATTTCGAGACAATTAGTATCCTTTTCGGGAATCCTAACATGACAATCATTCGGAAAGTTAAAACGATAAACACACTTTAACCACCTAAAATTGTTCTTTAACGTGCGATTGATTAATGTCTACAAAAATCTCCTAAAAATAAGTTAGTCATCCGTTAGGAGTTTTCTAACCTCACTTAATCAAGGAAAGGAACACCGATAAACACAATGCAACCATCGAGACAAGCATAAACTAGATTAAATCACAACCGAGTTCATTTTACAAATCTTGCACATAAATTCACCAAGATAGCAATTTTGGCCGAAACTACTAACTAAGCTAACAAATCATGGCAAGAATTCATAACAACACCATCTAACCCGTTAGAGTCATTCCGTGAGGGCAAGCTTTCTTGATTAACAATAATTACATTTTATTAAACCACTAACCCGTTAGAGTATCATGGTGCCCACATTTTAACCAAGTTAAGCTAGTTAACCAAATTAAAAGTTTACTAATACATGATTAAATAAGCTTCATTTTTCAACTATCTTACCTAACCAAGCACCAATCATCCAACACAATTACTTATAATCAAGAAGTCAATATCAATAACAAGGTTGCAAACTAATCATCAAAGATAATCATAGAAAACACTTCCAAATTTCATTACAAACATAGATTAACATACCTATGGTTATAATCAAGCAAGGGATTGTTGTGTTTTTGCCCAAAGGCTACAATAATACCTAAATATTAACCTAAATGCTTGAAAGATTAACAAAAACATGGAAAGATTAGAAAACCCAACCATAAACAAGCACAAGATTAAGAATCCGGATAGTAAATGAGCAAAACCGGGCAATGTGGCTTGAATCCGAGTGAAAGCAGAAGCCTTCGGAGCCTCAAAATCGCCTGCAAAGCTCTCCAAAATTCCAGAGTTACTAACAGAATGGTTCTGTTCTGTTTTTATGCTTTTTCGCTGTCGCACGGTCGTTCTCCGATCGCACGACGGTGCACTTTAAGCAATTATTGGTGGTGGTCCACCATACTACATGACGTCACAGATCGTTGACTGGTCTTCGGACACACACGGCCGTTCTGCAATTGGCACGGCCGTTCCTTTCCGAGGTCTAGTTGCACGCCTGGTCCTTTGGTCGTTCAGTTCCGAGGTCTTGTTGGAACGTCGGATCCGCACGGGGTGCAAGATATGGAACGACCGTGCGTTCCCGGGTTGGCCTTGAATGCCTTGCACGCGAGTTGCACCATCGTTCACTGCCGGGCCTTTCTTAGTTTGTCGGATATGCACGGTCGTGCATCAGGTCGCACGACCGTTCCAGACGCCCAGGTCAGTTTTGTAACAGAAGTTGCGCAGCTTCGTCGTTTTATCCGGAAAGTCCTCGTTTTCGCTATCATCTTGTCTGGTATGCTGTATTAGGCCTGTAAACAAAAATGTAGATAATTAAGTATCCGAATGACGGTTTTACGGCCGAAAACGCATAAAATAGAGGTAAAACGGGGGACTAAAATATGTGTAAATTAGCGAATATCACTTTCTAGGTTAAGCTGGATACTATAGACGATTTATTAAGGATTTTTCTAAGATAGTTGTACCCTTGACTAAGCTAACCTGTAAAGCAGTTAAGTTTGAATGGGGACCTAGACAAGAAGAAGCTTTTAAGATTTTAAAGCAAAGATTGACAAATGCTCCAATTTTAGCCTTACCAGAAGGAACTGAAGATTTTGAAGTATATTTTGATGCTTCAAAGTTTGGATTAGGATGTGTGCTAATGCAACGCAAAAGGGTAATTGCGTATGCTTCAACACAATTGAAGAAGCACGAGGAAAATTATACAACTCATGATCTAGAGTTAGGAGCCAGCCATAATGTAACACCTCGAAATTTTGTGTCCAATGAATAAATGACACGTGTCAAATACGACAAAAAAAAATATAAACCCGGATTTAATTAAGATATGCGGTAGGATTTTCGAATATGTCGACATGTTAATTTTATACCTCTGAGCGACTTCGTTATTATAAATCCCGAGATCCCAAGCAAATTATAAGCACTTGATCTAAATCGGGTCATTAGTAATAATTAAAAGGATCTAAGATAATAGTTGGGTCTTAAGAAAATAATACAAGGCAATCATCTAACCAAGAGCCCACCTTTCTTACAAACCCATATTGCATAATAGGCAGACATCTGGTCAGGTATGGGCTAAAGGCAATCCATCAAAATTATTAATGTCAAGTTGACTATTCAAACCTTGAAAGGTTATTTTTTTTTTTTGCCACTGATGATCGTTTACGGACCGTAAGGGTTATGCCTTACGGACCGCAAGGAGGGTGAAGGGGTAAAAGTTTTCCGCCACAGGCTTACGGACCGCAAGGCCCAAGCCATACGGTCCGTAAGCGATGCCCAGTGACAGAAAGTTGGCTGTTGGCTGTGTAAAATGGTAAACAATAATGTAGAGATCTTCCAAAGATATGGGCGACCTATAAACACCTCCTAGACATCAAGGGACGCTTGTTGATCATCAAGAACCCATTTTAGGCCTTGTTGTCATGATCACAATGGATCAAAGTGCCTATAAAAGGTCTCATTGTGCAACAAGTTTCCTCACATCTTGTTCTGCCTTCATTGGTCACTTCTGGAGCTCAACATTCCTCTCAAGTGTTCTCTAATCAAGCTTAGGACTTCAGTAAGTATTCAAGTCCTTTCTAAATTGAGTTTAGCTTAGTTATTTAGCTAGAAAACAAACCGTCGTAATTACGGTTTGACTTCGAGATTAGTCTACAATGGCTCAGTCATATCTCGAATTTAAAGTAGTTATAAGTTGGTATCTATGTGGGTAATAAACCCCTAAAAGGGTTCCCCCTGATCACCACTCTAACTAGTTCAAATGTCGAGTCAAACGTGCTTAGAAAAAGTCAAACAGAAAGCTATTTTGCGATTTTACATGTAATCTGTAATATAGACGGTATGCAACCTGTTTGAACACTCATAAAACATGATAATAAGTATATTAACACGTCTAAGCTTGTTTGATCCGGCCATTTGCTATATTGACCCGGTTCGGAGCCGAATATCGCAAAAGTTTGACTTTTGATTTGACTTCAGTTCTGACCCGTTAAAGTTCGATTTAGATATGCCTTAGGACTCTCTTAGGACCAGGTTACATGATGGTATAACCCTCTGTGACCGGTTCGTTGTTTGTCCAAGTCTTTTACGCGTTTCCGTTAATTGCTTAAAAGCTGACCGTAACGCCCTTTTTAAATTAAAACGAGAATTTCGGACATATGAAGGAATCATAACCTTAGTTACTGATTTCTAAACATGTCCCTAAAATTTCATGTCAATCCGAGGTCCAGAATAAGAGTTATGCTAAATAGCGCAAATTACGGAACTTTAGTAATTTAATAGCGCAATTAGCATAACGCCTATCTAAACCCAGATTTCGACACCAAACCTTTTACTCACTGTTGTAAAATAATATTTTGGGATTTTTAAAGATTTTTAATTATTTTTAACCTGCTCATAACCTGCGGTTATGGCTGCGGTTCGGTAAATACCGAATATGCCCTTTTCGGCCATAACTTGAGTTCTACAAGGTCTTTTGACCCGATTCAAGTTGCTACTGATTTTAAATAATAAATAAAGTATTTTAGACTTTATAAACTGTTCGGGAAACTCAGATTTCCTGTAGAACTCTAAAAACCTCTTTTTAATCTTTAGAAAGACCGAAATACCCCTACGGGGCATAATGTCAACTTAAACTCGTTACGGGCATTATGGAAGGTATCCTACTGATACCACAACCTCTTTAAAGTATATTGACTTAGGAAAACAGTGTAGGACTCTTACGGTTACCCGTTGCGCCTTTTGCGCGCACGGTTCAGCTTATGTAACTAGTTTACATAAATTAGCCGATACGGGCCAAACCATATTGTTTTGACCCCAAAATCCAGAGTGTGAATATTAAACCCATATAAAACAAGCCTTCAAACTTGTTGGAGCATTTGGAGGTGCATACAGCTGTTTAACACTTCAATTTCGGACCAGAATTGCAATTTTTGCGAATTCCTGATGCTGGGGGGTTCACGCGGCCCGCCTAAGGATTTCCAGGCGGGTCGCCTGGGGTCTGCAGGCCCAAAAATGTTTCAAACTTGGCATCTTTGGTCCCTGTTCTTGCACGCGATGTTTCGGCTAGTTATTTTGACTCGTAAACCCCCAAACTTGGTTTCTAAGAACCTTAGGACATTTACCAACATGGTAATCTCCTCGGATAACTTTGCGCTCAACCGAAAAGCCATGAAATTCGACGTTGACGCTTTTAACCCCTCAAGTACCGTTTTGGCCATAACTTTCTCATACGTTGACGAAACTTCACGAAATTTTAACCACATATTCTAGTGAGTATATTTTAGCTTCTCAAAGCTTCGGGTCTGCCAAAAGTTCACACAGAGGTATAAATTAAACATGTTGACACTTTTGGCCCCTATAGTTTGTAATTCCTCACTTTTGTGCAATTTCCGCGTCGTATGATCCATGAACCACCCGTTTAAGGTTATGAACATTATGTAGGGTTATCATAGAGTCTATCTATCCATTGTTGACACTTTGGACCCTTACGTTCCATAGTTTTCACTGTTTGTCACTTTTAGTCCCTCTAATGTTTGTTTTCACATACCGGAACCTTATGACACGTGTCAAGACATTATTGGACGAAAATTTTCAAGGTGTTACATCCTCACCCCCTTAAAAGAAATCTCGCCCTCGAGATTTACTGAAACAAATGGGGATATTTCTCTTGCATCGTGGATTCCACTTCCCACGTGTATTCGGGACCTCTACGGGCATCCCATTTGACCTTTACAATAGGCACGTGCTTCCTTCGAAGCTTCTTTACCTGTCGATCCTCAATCGACAAAGGTTTTTCCACAAATTTCAGACTCTCGTCTATGTGTATATCTGTATGCGGTATAACCAGTGATTCGTCAGCGAAACACTTCTTCAAATTACAGATGTGGAACACATTATGAATAGCGCTAAGTTCTTCAGGCAAGTTTAACTTGTAAGCTACTGACCCGACACGTTCGATAATCTCGAAAGGTCCTATATATCTCGGGCTCAGCTTACCTTTCTTTCCAAATCGCATCACACCCTTCCAGGGCGATACTTTAAGCAATACTTTATCACCTACATCGAAGTGAAAGTCTTTGCGCTTAGGATCCGCATAACTTTTCTGCCTATCCCTGGCAGCTTTCAAACGATCGCGAATCTGCACAATCTTGTCCGTCGTTTCAAAAACGATATCTGGTCCTGACAGTTGGACATCTCCAACTTCTGCCCAACAAATGGGCGATCTACACTTTCTACCGTATAGGGCCTCAAAAGGCGCAGCCTTTATGCTGGAATGGTAGCTATTGTTGTAGGAGAATTCAATCAGTGGTAGGTTCTTATCCCAACTACCACCCAAATCGATCGCACATGCACGAAGCATGTCTTCCAAAGTTTGAATAGTACGCTCACTCTGACCATCAGTCTGAGGATGATAGGCCGTACTAAAATTCAAACGAGTGCCCAACGATTGTTGGAAACTCTTCCAAAAATGCGACGTATATCTAGTATCTCTATCAGAGATAATAGATATAGGTATACCATGTAACGCTACAATCTTATCGACGTATAATTGAGCTAACATATCGGTGCTATACGTCTCCTTAATGGGTAGAAAATGAGCTGACTTAGTCAGTCTATCTACTATGACCCATATGGTATCATTTCCCTTTTTCGTTTTCGGCAACTTGGTGATGAAATCCATTGTCACCATTTCCCATTTCCACTTGGGAATTTCAGGTTGTTGAAGCAAACCTGACGGCTTTTGATGTTCAGCCTTGACTTGCGCACAAGTCAAACATTTAGCTACATGCTCAGCTACTGACTTTTTCAAACCAATCCACCAGTAGTTTGCTTTCAAATCCTGGTACATCTTATCAGCTCCAGGATGAACGGAATATTTAGAGTTGTGGGCTTCCTGGAGGATAACATCCCGAAGTCCTCCATAAACTGGAACCCATATTCGTCCGTTTAGTCGTAGCATTCCATCTTTGTCGTAGGATAACTGTTCCTCAGTTACTCCTAACTTCTCTGCAGGATAGTTAGCTTCCAACACAGCTTCCTTCTGTGCAGCTAACACCCTTTCATTCAAACTATTTCTTATTTCAATGCGCTTGGCATTGATTCTGATCGGTTTCACTCTTTCCTTTCTGCTTAAGGCGTCGGCAACGACATTGGCCTTGCCTGGATGGTATCTTATCTCACAGTCATAATCGTTTAAAGTTTCCATCCATCGCCTTTGACGCATGTTCAATTCCTTCTGATTGAACAGATGCTGAAGACTCTTGTGATCTGAATAAATTATACACTTGGTTCCGTACAAGTAATGTCTCCATAGCTTTAAAGCAAACACAACAGCACCCAATTCCAAATCGTGGGTGGTGTAGTTCTTTTCGTGCACCTTGAGCTGTCGAGAAGCGTAGGCAATGACTTTGCCTCTCTGCATGAGTACACAGCCCATACCAGTGTGCGATGCATCGCAATACACTATGAAATCTTCTATGCCATCGGGCAGTGTCAACACTGGCGCGTTGCTCAACTTCTTCTTCAGGATGTCGAAGGATTCCTGCTGCTTAGGGCCCCAATCAAACTTAATCTTCTTACGAGTCAACGAAGTTAGGGGCGCAGCAATTCTTGAAAAGTTCTCAATAAATCGCCTATAGTATCCTGCCAATCCAAGGAAACTGCGAATCTCGGTAGGAGTCTTCGGCTCCTGCCAGTTCATGACTGCTTCTACTTTAGCGGGATCTACTTGGATACCTCGCTCACTTACTACATGTCCAAGGAATTGGACTTCTCGAAGCCAAAATTCACACTTCGAAAATTTGGCATAAAGCTTCTCCTGATGCAGAAGTTTGAGAATACAACGAAGGTGTTTCTCATGGTCAGCTTGGCTCTTCGAGTAGATAAGGACGTCATCAATAAAGACGATGACGAACTTATCTAAATAAGGCTTGCAGACGCGATTCATGAGATCCATGAACGCGGCTGGTGCGTTTGTGAGCCCAAAAGGCATCACTAGGAACTCGTAATGTCCATAACGAGTCCTAAACGTTGTCTTGTGCACATCTTCGTCTTTGACTTTTAGCTGATGATAACCTGACCTCAGGTTGATCTTGGAGAAATAGCTTGCTCCTTGCAACTGATCGAACAGATCGTCGATCCTGGGTAACGGATACCTATTCTTGATAGTGACCTTATTAAGCTCACGGTAATCGATGCACAGACGCATCGATCCATCCTTCTTTTTAACGAACAAGATTGGCGCTCCCCAAGGAGACGAGCTAGGTCTAATAAAACCTTTAGCTAACAAATCATCCAACTGCGTCCTTAACTCCTTCATCTCCATTGGTGCCAATCTGTATGGTGCTCTTGCTACAGGTGCTGCGCCTGGTATGATATCTATCCGAAACTCTACTTGCCTATCTGGTGGCAAACCAGGTAGCTCTTCAGGGAATACCTCAGGATATTCTGAGATAACAGGGATATCCTCAATCTTCGGCTTCGGCTCATCAACGGTAACTTGTGCCATATAAATGACACATCCTTTCTGCATGCATCTGGATGCCTTGAGCATGGACACTTGCTCCGACAATCCATGTTGGGTATCTCCTTGAATAGTGAGTGACTCACCAGACGGAGTCTTCACTACTACTTGCTTTCTATTGCACAGAATCTGGGCTTGGTTACTCGATAACCAATCCATGCCTATCACTATATCGAATCCAGCTAGCTTAAAGGGAAGCGAGGATAACGGGAAGGAATGATTCCTAATGGATATAACACATCCATCTAGAACAGTCGAGGCGGTTTCTATGGTTCCATCGGCTAATTCCACCTCATATTTCACACTTAAGGTTTTAACAGGAAGGTTCAACAATTTACAAAACTTATCGTCTACAAACGACTTATCAGCTCCTGAATCAAATAGGACTCTAGCAAAAACATCATTTACAAGAAACGTACCTATAATGACGTTGTCATCAAGAACTGCCTCCTTGGCGTCCATTCTGAAGACTCTCGCATTAGTCTTCTTCCCGTCGTCAGCTTTCTTTGCATTCTTTGGGCAGTTGGGCCGAATGTGCCCTTTCTCGTTGCAACCAAAACAAGTTGCATCCTTCATCTTCTTGCAATCTAAGGCCTTATGATCTGTGGACTTGCAGATTCCACATCGCCTTTCTTGAGACTGGGATTTCGTCTCCAAACGACATTTCCCAAAATGGTGTCTCTTGCAGTTCTTGCATCTGGGTTTTTCACCCGACTGATCTCCTTTCTTGAACCCCGACCCTTTCCTATGGTCGTTGTTTCCCTTGTGTCGTTTCTCAGATCTTCGTGAGGTGTCATCCTCACGCTTTCTCTTGTTGTCCTCTGAGCTCTTCATAGCTCTCAGTCTGACTACATCTTGAGTGAGGGAGAGGGATAGATCAGCTACGGATCTAAATGTCGTAGGCCTTGAAGCCTTGACGCTTGCCTTTATCTCCGGTGCCAGACCCCCAATAAATCGAGCAATCCTTCGCAGCTCCGGGGTCACCAGATAAGGCACTAACCGAGACAAAGTGTTGAACGTAGTAAGATACGCTTGACAATCGAGGTTCTTCATAACTAGGGATACAAAATCCGATTCAATCCTTTCGACCTCATGCTGCGGGCAGAAATTCTCTTTGATCAGGGCCACAAACTGTTCCCATGACAAACCGTACAGTGTGGCCTTACCGGCAGCTTGTAGGAGTGACTTCCACCATGCTAACGCATCTCCCTTGAACGACTGGGACACGTACTTCACGACGTCCCTATCAGCACACCCGCTGATATCAACCACAGTATCCATCTCATCAATCCACATCATGCAATCAACTGCTCCTTTTTCCCCAGTAAAATCCCTGGGTTTGCAAGATACGAAATATTTGTACGTACAGGACTTGCTGTGCGTATCATGCTTCAGCTTGACTTCTTGCTTAGGAATACTGCTGTGGTTGGAGGAGTGATTATCATCCTCATCTTTCTTCGGCTCACTCTTTTTAGAATGTGGCTTACTATGAGCCTCAGAATGAGTCTTGGGCTTTACGTGCGACACTGTTCGGGTCCTACTCCGAGTACCGCTAGATTCCCTGAATTGCCTATCCATAGCTTTGGCAACAGCGTTATCTATCAGTGCTTGCAATTCTTCACCAGTGACGTGAATCCTGGTATTATCTGGGTGTTCTCCAGAATGACTGTTGGTCTCCTCCGATTTGGCCATTGTAGCTTTAAGCTACAATAAAGGACAAGGTCTATTTAGAAACCTAACAGTATTATCGTTCTAGACGATTTATTAACCATGATATTAAGAACCATAACAGTTAATTTAATTAATTTCATTCAGGGCTTTTATTAGCAACTATATTATGGAATGAAATATATATATTGGCACAATAGGCCTAGTCACTTCGGACAACTTACTAAATTATAAATTTAGATTTTTATAGGATTAGAAATTGTATAATTAAACAAATAATCCTTTACTAGGCAGGGAGTCATAAACCACAACTGCCACTATATGACATAGTCATAACCCGTAGGTATCAAGTCATAAACAGACTTGTGTACAGATATAATCTGTAGATAATTTATTAAAAAGGGTGACATGTGTGATTTTACGAATCACGCTTAGTCAAGAATGTTAACAGGTTCTCAGACGTTAACAGAGATTTGAATCTTTTCAACCAGGTTTTACCATATTGGCCAGGCCTGTAAATAAGGCATTCAAGCTAGGTTTTACCTTACTAAGATTCTTATTAAAATGGCAAATCAAATAAAAATTGATATTTTCCATTTATTTTAATTATTATATTCATGCACATAAATAAAATGAGAAATTCAAATTAACCATCTCAAATTTTAAGTAAAGTAACTAGTACATCTTAGCCCTAAACGGGACTTTAATCCAAATAACATGAATAACATGCCCGCGCAGGGGCTAAACAAATAACAACAACAACAACAAATAAAACAAAACAAACCCACGCAGGGGTTAACAGAATAACATACCCACGCAGGGGTAGAATAAGAGAAATATACCCACGCAGGGGTAGAATACAGGAATAGATGTCCACGCAGGGACATGAGTAAAAGAGCTAACAACGAAGGATTCAATAATCCTTCTTACTCTTACCCTTAATCAAGTCAACCATCTTCTTGAACATACCGCGGTTGTGACGGCGATCATTTTGCAACTCCCGTCGCACGTCGTGTATCCCTTGCAGGATTTCTTGGACTTGCGGTGGCGACATCATCGGCGCCGGCGGCGGTGGCTGATACTGCTGTGGCTGTGGAGGAGGCGGCTGCTGGTATCCCTGTGGTGGGAATCCAAAAGCTGATGGTCCCGTAGCCCAGGGACCTCCAAAAGTACTCTCCTGGTTGAGAGGGTTGTAGCCTGAAGCTAACCAGTAGGGATCTCCCGTATAATCATAACCGGGAGGAAAAGTCGGCTCGAACGGGTTGAACTGCGCTGCGCTAGCATACGCAGGAATGGGCTCTCCAAAGTTCTGCGGCGGTAGTGGCGCAATAGTCGCAGAAGTAACCTCTGAGACGGGATGCTGAGATTCTCCCATCTCTGACTCCTCGTGGAGCGGCGAGTAGCGGCCGCTACCTGAATGTCGAGGGGTGGCAATGCGAATCCCTCCTCGCGTAGACATACGCGCGTTCCTCCTTGGCCTCTGAGGCGGAGGAGGTAAAACCGGTGGTGGTGGTGGCGACGGAGTAATCACGTCGCGCCAGAAGGCCTCAGATGGGTCCTGCTGCAAAGGCGGCTGCTGAAGCTGCTGCTGCTGAGAGTGGTGTTGCGAATGCACGGGAGAACCGTGGTGAGACTGGAGCATCAGAGAGTTATGGTGGCTGGGGGTGTAAAACCAATCGTGCTGCCGAAACCTCTCCTGATAGCTGTCCACACCATTGAATGGTGATCCCCTGTATGGTGACCCATCCGATATCTCAATGGGATGGTTAGGCGTGCCGGATGGTGGCAGGGAAGGGTCAGTGTCCTCGTCGACCTCCATCTCGTTACCACCAGAGAAGTGGTCTTCAGGTCCTAGTGGGTTATGACCCACTGGTTCGTCCAAGTAAGCATCAGGGTTGTATAGGCCCTGATAAGCTGGTGCTGGGTGGTGGTGAGGTGACTGGTGCAATGGAATGAAAGATCCATGGGAGTCGTGGGGCCCATTTTCAGAGTGGGGCCCAAATGATTGGGGTAGTGATGGCGAAGTGCTCAAAGATACCGAGTGCCTGGCTGGCTCGGCGAATGATCTCCAAAGATCATGGGCTGCAGTGTTGTGCAAAGCTGATGGGGCTCGCCTGTGCGAGGGTCCTGCCTCCTGGTCATGTGACGTGGCGAATCCTCCTCGTCCTCGCATACGTGGCGGCATGATGAACCTGTCAAAAATTAAACAAGTTGCACAACAAAATATATAAGACAAGGCTAATAACAAAAATAAAGATAAAATAAACGAAATGTCGAACATTTCCTAAGTTCTTTGTCTAGACTCGAAAATCGAGGAATGTGCAATTGTGTAACTGAGATTAAACACAAAGGACTAGTGTTTAATTCACTCAGCGTTGGCTCTGATACCAACCTGTCACACCCCGATTTCCACGTGTCACCGGTGGGCCTGGTGTGGGGTACAGTGACGTAGATGGCATCGTCATAGACAATCAACACAATATAATAATGCACAGCGGAAACAGAATAGATACATTTCAACTTTAATTAAAATGACATAATAAACATCATAAGTAGTTGAAACGGATCCACAGGCGGATCAAATAAAAATAAGAATAAATTGTTCAACAGTTATTTGTCGTCCGAGCTTGCGAGACTATAGTGGACGCTCTTAGGAAACAGCCAGCCTAGTTCGTATAGTACCTGCACTTAACCTTTTGGGAAAAATACGTCAGTTTACACTGGTAAATACAAATCGACTGACTCATTTTGAAAATGATTGAAAATTGATTTAAATGCACAAGGCATAAATATTTTTATTAACTTGGGATATTTATGCAATATAAACTTGTGAACGATTTACATGCACCCGTACTTATGGTGGCCCGGGATCTGCTGTCCGGGCTAAAGATTAAATGACACACCACATTAAAGAGTTATACACGCCGGGTGTACGCCTACACCCCGTGCTCTGGTCGTGGCCATCTCGTAAGATAATGCCAAGGATATCCGGGACATGGTCAATAACCCCCCAAAGCCTAAAGTAAGACAAGACTGTTTAAACGAGTCGCACAAGCTATTCAAGACTGTACACCCATAAGGTGCAGGACTTGTGCGCCCGATCAAGCGGTATTTTAAATACCGTACCCCAAGCCCGTATAGGGAAAATAAGTCAAAATGTATTTACCTGAGCAAGTATGAATCACAAATGGGTAAGTGTAGGTAGCTTTTACTGGGCCTCCTAATCTGGAACAAAGGTTTATAATAACCTATTAGATTTCTAACGGGTCTTTTATTTAAGCCTAAGCTTTGACCGGTTAGTTTTAAGGATGATACGGTACAAGCGCACGATTACGCGAAAGACCGGATAGAATGTGATTTAGACCCGACAAGTTTGAATACTTGTATAATATGGGTATACTAAATACATTCTGGATTTTGAGATAAAAATGATAACGTTTGACCCGTTTCGGTCAATTTACGCAAACTAGTTACGTAAACCGAACCGAACGCAAAAAGGGCGTTACGGGTAGCCAAAAGAGTCAAATGCAAGTTCCCTGAGATAATATGCTTTAAATATGATATAACATCAGTAAGTTATATTCTATATTGCCCGGAATAATTTTAAACTCAATTTATGCCTTATAAGGGCATTTTGGTCATTTAAAAGATCATAAAAGAGTCAAATTAGAAATCTGAGTTTCGGGTCTGGTTTATACAGTAAATACACTCCATTTAACATATTATAACAGTAGGGTATGACCCATATACCAAACTTAACATTTAAAATCAAACTATGCACCGTAGGGGTATTTTAGTAATTTCACAAGGGCTAAAAATGCCAAAACTGGAAATCTGAGTTCATATACTTGTACTTACTGTTATTATATGAAAATATACTAATTACATCAGTAGGTATAAGTCTTATATGTTAAAAATGAGTATAACGCCTACTATGCGCTAAAAATGCTTAAAATGCGATTTAACGCCGTTTCCGGGTTTTCAAAATAAATCTGGGATTTTTATATTTCCAGAATACTTAAAATAGTTTATTTAACATATAAAATCAGTAGGAAAAGGTTTCGGGTCCAAAGAATGCATAAAACTCATTTTATGGCTTAAACGGTCAAAACCGACATAAACCGAATCGACTAAGCGATTTAAGAAACGATCAGCCAAAAATTAAATAAAAATCATCAAAAATCCCAAAATATTATATAACATCAGTGGGTAAAAAGTTTTGTATCAAAACGTGGCCTGAAATGGGTTATATGCGAAATGTGCCGTTTATGTAACTTAAGAACATAGTTTTACGCTAATGGCCATAACTCAAAATCTGGACCACCAACTGATCCGAAATTTTCGGTGCAAGTTTATATATTAAAAATAAAGATTTCTACTCTTTCACTTTTCCAAAAATCACGTTTTATATCAAAAAGGGCAAAATAGTCAACTTTAAGCATAAATCGGAAACATGCAAATGAATCGGCTAAACATAGACTCAAGCAACGAAAATTCTAGAGAGTTTTACTAAAATAAAAAATGGTCAAAAATACTCTCCAATACAGATCTCAAACATGCATGTACGGATCCGAATCGATAGTCTACGAAAAAGTCGTTTTACAAGACTTTCGGTTCCGATTCGTATTTATACTATAGATTGTCGAGTTTATTATGATAAAACATATTCTTACATGTATTACAAGTTATTTATGATGATCAAACAGATTGCATGTCCTTTACATTATCATTTAAGCTTATTTTTGCAAAAACAACTTCTGTTGACTTTTTAGGAACAAGTTTGACTCGACAATTAGCATGCATAAAGTGGGAATCAGTGAATACCCTTTTGAGGGTTTGTTTCCCACATAAATACCAACATATATGTGGTTTCAATTTGAGAAATGACTGAGTAAAACTCGTTTAATCAGAAAGTCAAAGTATAAGAACAATCAGTTTGACTTTTAGCAATAATCAAAGCAAGAACGAATTTGAGGATGATATAAAAGATTACCAAGGTCCTAATGAAGCCTAGCAAGCACTTGGAGTCGGCCTTGATGTCCAGAAATGCTCCTGGAATGCTCTGAGAATCTTTGCAAGTTGAATGTTCTTGTTACTATCACAAGTGCTCAACAAAAGTGGTGAATGATCTGCTTTAAAGGTGAATTTAGAGGTTTGTGGATAGCTTACTGTTGCCTTAGGCATGCAAGGGTTTTCATTGGAGCATTTGGAGGTGCATACAGCTGTTTAACACTTCAATTTCGGACCAGAATTACAATTTTTGCGAATTCCTGATGCTGGGGGGTTCACGCGGCCCGCCTAAGGATTCCCAGGCGGGTCGCCTGGGGTCTGCAGGCCCAAAAATGTTTCAAACTTGGCAGCTTTGGTCCCTGTTCTTGCACGCGATGTTTCGGCTAGTTATTTTGACTCGTAAACCCCCAAACTTGGTTTCTAAGAACCTTAGGACATTTACCAACATGGTAATGTCCTCGGATAACTTTGCGCTCAACCGAAAAGCCATGAAATTCGACGTTGACGCTTTTAACCCCTCAAGTACGGTTTTGGCCATAACTTTCTCATACGTTGACGAAACTTCACGAAATTTTAACCACATATTCTAGTGAGTATATTTTAGCTTCTCAAAGCTTCGGGTCTGCCAAAAGTTCACTCAGAGGTATAAATTAAACATGTTGACACTTTTGGCCCCTATAGTTTGTAATTCCTCACTTTTGTGCAATTTCCGCGTCGTATGATCCATGAACCACCCGTTTAAGGTTATGAACATTATGTAGGGTTATCATAGAGTCTATCTATCCATTGTTGACACTTTGGACCCTTACGTTCCATAGTTTTCACTGTTTGTCACTTTTAGTCCCTCTAATGTTTGTTTTCACATACCGGAACCTTATGACACGTGTCAAGACATTATTGGACGAAAATTTTCGAGGTGTTACATCCTCACCCCCTTAAAAGAAATCTCGCCCTTGAGATTTACTGAAACAAATGGGGATATTTCTCTTGCATCGTGGATTCCACTTCCCACGTGTATTCGGGACCTCTACGGGCATCCCATTTGACCTTTACAATAGGCACGTGCTTCCTTCGAAGCTTCTTTACCTGTCGATCCTCAATCGACAGAGATAGAGGTAACTGAAAAGTTGAAATTTGTAGAGAAACCACTGCAAATAGAAGATAGAAAGATCAAGTTTCTTAAACATAAACGACTGGTGCTAGTCAAAGTCAAGTGGAATTCGAAAAGAGGACCCGAATACACCTGGGAGCTGGAATCAGAGATGAAGCGCAAATATCCACACTTATTTCAATAAATCTTGAGGACGAGATTTTAATTAAGGTGGGGAGGATGTAAGGACCTTCAAAAATGTCCCTAACCAACCTATAGATGTAAACCGGACCCCTAAAACCCTACTGTACATGAAAAACCAAGAAAAACAAAAAAAATTGGGTTTTAGGCGGGCCGCGTAAAGGATAGCTTAACCTTACGCGGGTCGCTACAACTTAATGAACAAACCGGATAAGTTTTAGGGTTTTAGACGGGCCGCATAGAACTTAAAGGATGTTTACGCGGGCCGCGTCAACTTGAAATTCAACCGGATAAGTATCCGGGCCACGTATAACCCATAAGTCCAGCCTAAGCCCATGACCCATCAACCCTACGCCTAGATTAGGCGGCCTCGCGGGCCGCGTAAGATATATGTGTGGGTTTACACGGGCGGCGTAAAACCCAATTCCAGGCTATAAATAGCCTAGCTCAGGGGCTTTCATTCTGTGTCGACGAAACTTTCCAAAAACGAAGATATACTGTCCAAAATTATAATTTCATATAGTGAGGTGCTGCTACGATACCGGGTATTAACTCGATCGCTATTACGATTCAACGTCCAATCGATTGAAACTATCCAACGAATGTTTAAGTGCTGCTCAAATTGGGTTTATACTTTGTCATTCGTCGTTAATTCGATGGATGTTTAAGTATCGCACTTTGTCATTTGTTATGAGGGTTTAATCTCTTGAATTGTCGTAAATGCTGGATTAGTTACTAACCCAGTTCGTGTGCATTGTTATTTAAATTAGGTTAAACATGCTAATCAGTAGATTAAAATTCGCCCGTATAAATCTGCAAGGTGAGTCATTCTCTTTTTATCAAATTATTTCCAAAATCCTATTTATTTCAAAGTTATAATTACAGGGATTAAGTCTTTGTAATCACCAAATTACAGCCGGTATGTGGGGTTTTGTATACATTACTTGATAATCGTCACCATTGGACAACGAGTTAGCCAAGGGGTGATATGACCATAGTCACAGACACCATTGGACTCAGAGGTTACCGATAGATTGTCGAGTGACAAATACTGTGGGTAGTTGGTTGATAAACAGAAACATTGTATTCGCTCTTAATACTGTAAATTATAACAAAATGCCGTTTTAACAAAAGAATGATTCACTCAGTATTTTCCGCTGACAAAACCTTTTTCAAACTTGTTTCAGGTGATCTGTTGTGATCCAAGAAAAGTGCCGTGAAGCACTACAAGCTTAAGGAAGTGGCTCAATATAAATAAATAAAGAAACATGTTTTGTGAAATAAGGATTTCCCAGTGAAATCACTTTATTGTAAATTACAGGGTTTTATCCCTAAATTATGTAATAAAGTAAACGGGCATTTTTAGTATTAAAAGATCATGTATTAAAGACTTCCGCTGTCGCCTAAATTAAATACCACGGGGTTCCTGTCCCGCGGCTCTTGACCGGGTCAAACCGGGGCTAGGGCCGTGACATAATTGGGCCCAGCAGCAAATTTCTCCTCATTTTGGGCCTAGTGCTTATTTTTCAAATGTCAGCGAGCGGGTTGACTTGTGGATTACGGATTCTGGAGCGACCGCTTATATGACCGTTGATGCCTCGATTGTTTTCAATGGTACTCCTTATACCGTTTCTGAGAAAGTTGTTGTTGGTAATGGTAAGTCACTTTCGGTAGCACATTATTACACTTATCTGATCATACTTTGTTATTACGACCCGTGTTAGTGGTTCCTAGCTCAGCCAAGAACCTCTTGTCTATCACACAGCTGGTTATTGAGCATCCCATTGTTGTCATATTTTCACATCTTGGTCTGCATATTCAGACCTTGACTGGACAGCTTCGCCACCACACGTTGTGGTCCACATCAATTCTATTCACTTGCGGCTTTTACATCTGCTTCTCGTAATACTTGGCATTCCCGGCTAGGTCATCCGTCTAATGATATTTTGTCTAGATGTTCATTTTTACGTATGACAAACAAAACCACACACACAATGTACTGCTTGTAGTGTTTCAAAATCGACTAGATTGCCTTTTACATCAGTTGTATCTCATTCTACTTTACCTTCACATATTATACATTGTGATATTTGGGGTGACGACGGAACACTTGTTTATTTCCTGTCACTTCTCACAAACCATTTGGACAGTGATCTCACAATGGTGCCATACTCCACCAATCTATGCTTTTCACTTCCATGACCTGCTGCATTTGCACCATAATCTGAGCGGGTCAAAAAAAACGAAATAAGGCTCTTTATGCGGTTATCCTCACTGTCATTTGGAGTTTGTGGAGAACAAGGAACAATGCAATTTTTAATAAACAAACTCCTCTTGTTTCAGGCGTGATCGAGGAGTCGAAGACATTGAGTTATCTTTGGGTTAAAAACCGATCGAAGTTGAGGATGTCGTCTTGGGAAACTTAGAAGAAGTTTTATATCAGTGCATTTGGTTAAGTTTTTAGTTTTGTTTTCTGCTTGTCGGATGTTTGTTTGGGGTTGTATGTAAGTACCAGCTACTAGCTGGTTGGTGACTTGTTTCGTGACAATATAATAGGTTTTGTTTAGCAAAACAAAAATTCAATTGAAATTTAGATTCATGTCCACCAAGAGCATTGGAAACAGTAAAACCAAGAAACAAATCAAAATTAATTTGTTTTTCATTATTGCTCATCTTATTTTATTTAAACTAAGAATAAGACTTGTGCGCGTTCCAGCACAGCTACATCGTAAACATTTAACAGAATAGTCCAGACGTTATGTGGTGCATTAACCATATGAAAACACGTGTTTCGAGGTATCCGATTGAACTTAATGTAACTTGTATAAGCATTGCGATTGGATCAAAACATAAAGTAAATGAATTCATATCGTACAATCATAATGTATTATATGTGACCCGACTCATACATAGAAAACATAAACGGTATGAAAGAAAATCTGACACGTGTAATCAAAAGAGATTAATTAGAGCTTTTAAAAAAAGGAAAAAAAGAAACTACAATTTGACTCGACTCGGTTCGAAACAAAATTTACGGAACATACATAAAATAAGCATGAAAACATATTATATTTGACCTGACTCATTTCCCAAAAAAGTTTATCTCGAAACATGGAACAACTCGAATCTATAAGGAAACGTACATAAAAATACGTAAATATGGTTTCTTTAAACGAAAATGTAATATATTTGACCTGACTCATTTCCAGAAAAAGTTTACATTGAAACGTAGAGTAAATCATATTTATAAATTATACCTACATGTACATAACATATGCACGTAAAAGAATAGTTTTAAGTAAAGGAAGTACAGGGGTAAACCGAAACAAAATATTAGTAAGGCTAAAAATGTTCGTAAAACCGTGCCAAGTAGCACCAAAGCCACATCACTGGCAGCGACCCTCAACATCGGAAAAACTCGTGAAAATAAAATAGATAAAATGGTAAAATTTACACTGAATGAAAAGCAGACGTAAAATTATTGAACCACGCACATGCGTTACGGTATGTTAATGCGGAAAAATTAGACAGAAACGTAAAACGTAGAAAAGAATAACTAAATATAACAACCCGACTTTTCGGATCGTTACCTATCGCTGTTATTTCTTTCGTAAACGCTTGTACTCTCGATATTTGATTAACGCAATGGGTTTAAACTATATTTTTGACGCATTTTCAACGCATATTACAACGCTTACTTAATCACGATTATCGCATTTAAACGCTACTTATAACACTTACTACTTAAACGCATTTTATCACGTTTTACATCGCTTATCTAGACTAAACGCTATCGCAACGCAAACTCAACTCGAAACGCGAATTTAATTATATTATGTGTGTTATTTGTGTGATTATTTGTTTAATGTTATGTGGTTATCAACGCAAAGCTTACACGCTCAAACGCTTACTCGCAACTCGATTAAACGCAATGCAACGCAATGCTTAACAAACGAACCAAAGTTGGAAAACTAACTCGCACAAACTCGGCCGTCCGAATGGCCTTCCTTCTGAATGGACATCCGCCCGGATGACCATTCGACCGGATGGAGCCGTCCGAACGCTGCCACTCGCCACCGACTTAACCCTCGCTCTTCCCCTATAAATACTAGTCGTACGCCCTCATTCTCACACTTTGACACTCTCATTCGCTCCCAAGCTCTCAGTCGCGATTCAAGGCCATTTTGTAAGCTTTTTCCCTCAAATCTTCACCAGCATTCATCTCTAATCACTTCTACTCCATATTCTTCATCAAAATCACACACACACACACTAACTTTTTCTCGAAATCATCTGATTTGGACCTCTTGAAGGTGGATTCCACTCGGTTTGCTTAGGCAAACAGTTGAGGAGCACCATTCAATCGAGATTGGTTCAAGATCTAAAGGATTTCACACTTTGCAACTTAAATATGAAAGATTTCAACACTTTTTCAACTTGTTTTGGACTCTTTTTCGATTTTTACACAATATAGATGGAATCTGGACTCAATCAGACTCTCGACTCGTTCCTTAGTCGAAAGCCGGCTTGAAAATGGATTTCCACCGGAGAGATGCACCGATTAACGGGTCAAACATGAAACTTCATCAAGAACAACACATCTGTCCGAATGGGCTTGGCCCATCCGACCGAATGAACTGAACTTGGTATTTTTCCTTTGTTTGACACGTCGTCACGCCGTCTCTGTTAACTTGAACTTTTACTTAGAAAATTTTACAAAAACATCGAACACAGACCATCCGCCCGGATGACCATCCTTCGGGATGACCATCCGCTCAGATGGGACTCATTCGTTCGGATAGACTGTTGAACAGTGATCTCGTCCGACATTCTGTTTACAACCATTCAGCCCTGAGGAAGACTTATGCTTCTGTTTCCATGCACAGGCTGACCCGACGCGCTCCCTTCAATCCAATCCAGCTTGTGTTTACTTGATAAACACACACTGTGAGTATACTCGAACCCATTTTCGTTTAACGCACTTTTGGGTGTTACATAAGTTCTATATCAAAACACAACACACAACGCAAACACTTTACAAACGCTAACTGTTCCCGCATGCTATACGTGATTTGTTGAATGCTTGTTACTATGCTTATACAGTGTTATACTGGACCGCCTCTAGCAACGATAGTACTATAGTTTGGACTCAGCACTTGTGTGACAGGGGTTGCTAGGGATCACATTACTTTACTTCACGTGTTCATTTCGGTGAACATGTGTCGCGCATACTCTACAACGCAGTCTCGTGGTTAAGTTGTATCATTGTTGATAGTTACATGTTTCGCCCGTTACGCGTTACATGCTGGTTATGCGTAAACACTTTTTATACTATTACTATGCAAACTTGTGTACTCACCTTTACTTTATGTATTGACTTTTATTCTAACGTATGTGCCAGGTTGATGGAATGTTATGCTGAAATCAAGTTTGGAAGTCTAGAAACTCATCTAATAGAAATCTAGGTTGTCGGACTTGTTTTGTTTAAGAGATGTAACTCTGTGATAACTGTTTGTGGAATGTTTGTTTATTGGTATGGGACAATGAACCTTTTAAATATTGTCATTTAATAGTTGTTATGGATTCTCTTGAGCAATCTGGTTCGCCTAGTGCCGCGCCTCGATGTTACCGCCATTGGTTGGGGTGTGACACTAAATCGATCTAGGACTTGCCCATTGCGGCGAACTTGCCAAAGGGGGAAATAGAAAAGTTGCGACATACCTATCAAATGTGAAAAAATAGACCAAAAACGTTGAACCCCACACGCACGTTGCGACGTGTTAACTCACAAAATTTAGAACGAAACGTAAAATGAAAAACTTGCGAAAGATAAAAAGTATGGGGGACCAAAGTTTTAAATAAAAAAGTGTTTGGTTAAATGACAAAAGATGAAAAATTTTGAACCAACTGGGGTGTCCCAGTTGGCCAGTCCCACCTCTACTCTTCATAGAGACCCGGGTTCGAGTCCAGGCAGGGGGTATTCTGCCACCTTCTTCCCAGAGGGAAACAGACTCAGCTCAGGATGGGGTATTCACCGCCAGACAGCATTGGGACGTTGCTAGCTTGTGGAGTGGGATCACTCCAGCGGCCGGGAGGTCCGTGCAATAACCTCCCCCCCCCCCCAAAGATGAAAAATTTTGGGTTAAAAGTAGAAAAAATTAAAAGGGTTAAAAAAATAGGCTAAATTGCACTTTTCGTCCTTTATGTTTCAATGTTTCGACATACGCTGTCCTTTAACTTTAAAAATTACACTGTATGTCCTTTCTGTTTGCAATCATTAACGGGCGGTGTCCTTTCAGCTAAACCCAGTTAACTTTTGTATGTTAAACCCCCCTCACGTGTAACTTTATAAAACTCCTAAACAACAGGGACCATATGTATAACTTTGTAAAACCCTACAACTGTAACCCCTCACATACATGAACCGCAA
The DNA here is from genome assembly GCF_002127325.2 of Helianthus annuus. Taxonomy (NCBI): domain Eukaryota; kingdom Viridiplantae; phylum Streptophyta; class Magnoliopsida; order Asterales; family Asteraceae; genus Helianthus; species Helianthus annuus. Next base: position 102,594,295 of record NC_035446.2, on the reverse strand, counting down.
CTTCAGTAACATCAGTTTAAACGAAGATTCCACTGCGTTCAGCAACTGCAACCGCTCCGGCGAGTTCCCGACGACGTCGCTACAGAGCAAGCGGCTGATTCTCGCGTGCGCGACTGAAAAATCCGACGATCTGATTCAACAACTGGTGTCCGATCTGGAATCCGATTCGATGAAAACAAGCGGCGATGAGTTACGATTGCTCGCGAAGAACAAACCAGAGAATCGAGTTAAAATAGCGAAATCCGGAGCGATTAAACCGTTGATTTCACTGATTTCGTGTTCAGATCCTGAACTACAAGAGCACGGTGTAACAGCGATATTGAATTTATCGTTGTGTTATGAGAATAAAGAGTTGTTAGCTTCTTCCGGTGCAATCCGGCTGTTAGTGATATGTTAATTGATTGAAAATGATTTGGCTATATAGTAAGGTCACCGGAGATTGAGTTTCGATAAATTCCGGATTGAAACGGTTGATTTTCGGTGTGTTTTCATTGAGTTTTAGTGAATTTTGGATATTTTCGGTGTGTCGTTTGTGTTTTACGGACTGATTTGGTGTATTTCGGACAAATTTTGTTCATACCAGTCTGTTTCAGTGAAATCAATTGAAGTTTGATGATTTTCGATTAAACTTTTGAAGTCTTTGAACATTATAAATCGGAATTCAACTTGTTTGGCAGAAAGATTGGGACTGAAATCTGAAATATTGTTCAAAATTTACAATACATTTGTTGATATTACACAGTTATATAGATATTATAGTTTTTGAAATCATCATATAACAGAAAAATATGAAAGTCTTTAGAACAACAGACTAAGCAAATCGATACATGTGTTTAGATCTGACTCCAAAACGCATCATGTTACGGTGGCGGAACTAGAACATTAACTTAGGGGTATCCTAAAAATTTTTTTCACCGTGCAATCGTACAATATTAAAAAAAACGACAATAAATAAATAAATAAAGTAAAACAAATACCTAATAGATTTGTTCTCTTCTTTTTTTCATAGCTTGAAATCGTTCCATCACATCGTCGTCTTTTACTTCACGTAAAAAATCATTTTCGATCGCACAAACCATAGCGTTGTTCAAAAATTTTGTGCCCATTCGATTGCGTAAATCCGTCTTGACAAGCTTCAATTCGAAAAACATCTTTCAACGGTTGCGGTTGCAACCGGTAAAAGCAAAGCTAGCTTCACTACCCGATAAACTGAATGAAAAGAAATATGCGTTCCCGTTTCAACCATAACACGCGCAAGATCACTTATTCCATTCAAGTTTGCAAATTTATCGCCATCGCTTATAGTGTAACGAAATGGGCAATTGGGATTTGGGCTTATTATTTTCAATTGATTGGTATCCTCGTAGTTGTGCCGTGTCGTGCATTAAAACTTCAAGGCAATTGGGCAATTATTTACAATCTTTTATTATTTTGGGCTAACATATTGGGCAATTGGGCTTATTATTTACAATCTTCAAATGATTTGGGCTAACATATTGGGCACTTGGGATTTGGGCTTATTATTTTCAATTGATTTGGGCTTACAGACTCTTTTTTAGGGGTGTCATCGTAGTTGTTCAGGGGTATCCTTGGTATAAAAACCGAAAAATAAAAATAAAATTTTACACTACCGATAAAAAGTTAAGCCGTAGCCTGTGCTACGACTCGGACAACATAAGGTCCGCCCCTAATTGAAAATGTTGTTTATGATTGTTTTTGGTTGAGTTTTGAACAAATTGTCCGATCTGAGATGATGGTTGATTCATTCAAATCTGATTTGTTTGTGTTCGCCTGAATTAGATAGTGTAGAATAAGCAATTGCAGGTTTTAGGAGTCAGTCGGTCGAGTTGCAGGTTTGGGAAAATTAGCTTCAGCTGTGATATTGTTTGGTGAAGAAGATTGTTGATTTAGAGATTGTTTTGTGAATGGTGGAGGCAAGTTTGATTTAAAACAAAATTTGAGTATTGCACATATAAGGAGTTTTACAAAGTTACACGTGAGGGGTTTTAACATAAAAAAGTTAACTGGGTTTAACTGAAAGGACACCGCCCGTTAATGATTGCAAACATAAAGGACATACAGTGTAATTTTTAAAGTAAAAGGACAGCGTCTGTCGAAACATTGAAACATAAAGGACGAAAAGTGCAATTTAGCCTAAAAAATATAAAGATAAAAACCTTTGAGGTTAAAAGTAAAAAAATCATTTTTTTTTAAAACTCCCCATGCTTGGGGTACAACACCACAATGCAATAATGTGTTGCTAATTTATATTATGGAAATATGATAGGGTTATTTTGTTGAAATTTAGCATTTAAGATTATTAATGTTTAAACTTGTATTTTTATACATACCATTATTTACTTATATTATTTATGATGTTGTCCGGTTATTTAATCCAGTTCGACGAGTGAACCAGTAAGAGTTTATTCCCCGACCCGGATCAAAGAACGTTGATTAAAACCCTTTGTGAAGCTTGAATTGAATGGAAGGAAAAGGGGCGGTTTGCAGGGGCGCAGGATCATAGGAGCGGGGGCCGAATTTTACGCTCAGTAGTGTTATATATGTAGTTTTCGTATAGAAATTATTGGGTATATACATTTTCGCCCCCCGTGGTTTTCGACGGCAAGCTTCGCCACTGGCGCTTTATACCACGAGGAGAGAGAGACTACATATCATCTACTTAAAATTACAGTTCAACCCGTAGGCCGCAACCCATCGAAAAATAAATCTTGTCTACACCTACATAGGGGTGAGCAAATTAACCACCATAGCCGATAACCGAACCATAACAGAACCGATTTTTACTGATAATCAACATAACTGATGGTTATAAAACTTTGGTTAACTGACCAATCGGTTATGGTTATGAAGCTTTGGTTAACCGATATAACCAAAACCGAACCGAAATTGTAATGTTAAGTCTATAATTCTATTTAATTGATTTATATTTTACAATAACCATATAGAGGTTTTTCTACTAATATAAAAGTATGTTAATAAAAACATGATATTGATGTAGATGCCCTTTATTTTGATGAAAAACTGAGATGTTATGATCGTATGAATCTTGTTTACAACACTAACTACATAATTACTTTATTAAAATGGATCTTGCTGGTAGTTTAACAAAAAAATATAGTATTGGTTGTCTTATAAAAAAAGGCCCTTGCTAACTCTAACATAATGGATTGATGGGTTTCATTTTTATTTTGTAGCTCTATTGATGTATAACTTTTAACTTTAGCTGAAAAGTAATTTTAGCTAAACTTTTTGGTTAATAATCAAAATTAACCGAAATCGTACCATAACCGATTAATTATAACCAAAGTTAGCGGTTATGATTATGATTAATGATAAAAACCGAACCAAACCCATCCGTACACACCCTAAACCTATGTGATGTCCTCTGACTAAAAGCCTTTCAGACGCTTGAATTGGAGGGAAAAGGGGGCAGTTTGTACCACGGAGAGAGAGAAAGAGATGCCGGTGGCGCGACCAGAAACGTCGGATTCCAGGATCATTGCTCACGTCGATATGGATTGCTTCTACGTTCAAGGTACTCTCTTCTGTATATTCTTAATCGTTAGGTTTTCCGATTAGTTGGTTTATAATGATACTAAATGAGTTGTTCTCCGATTATTAAGGGGGAAATACGTTTACTGGCTTCAGAAATTGAACTTCCTACTGTCTTTTCATTTATTATGCTCGACTTGTTTAGTCTATCCGCTGTTAGTTCATCTCAATAGTAGAAAATTAGGGAATGTAACACCAAAATACAGGTTAAATATACCCAAATCTTCTCACTTCCTATAATTGTTTGTTTATTTTATTTTATTTTTCCTTTTAGTGGAGCAACGGAAACAACCTCATTTGAGAGGTCAACCCACTGCTGTGGTTCAATACAACTCTTGGAAAGGTGGGGGTCTGATTGCTGTCGGTTACGAAGCTAGAAAAGACGGTGTTAAACGGTACCACTCATTCTTCACATCTCAGTTTTATAAACATTTTTCGGTACTATTATCTGTTATCCATTTCTCATTTGATTTTGTTAAGCTCAATGAGAGGCGATGAAGCAAAGAAAGTTTGTCCCAAAATTCAGTTGGTCCAAGTCCCAGTGGCCCGTGGTAAAGCTGACTTGACCATATATAGGAATGCCGGTTCAGAGGTTCATATAGTTCAAAACTTTCTAAACAGTTTAAATTTTGCATACTTTTTGGGTGCCCAAATGGTAAAAGTGTTTCATATGTTTGCTTTTATTATTGCAGGTTGTTTCTATTCTTGCAAGAAAGGGGCGATGCGAGCGGGCGTCGATTGATGAGGTGTACCTTGACCTTACTGATGCTGCTGAGACAATGTTGAAAGAAACACCGTTAGAAAACTTGGAAAATATTGACGAAGAAGTTCTTAAATCACATGTTTTGGGGCTTAGTTTGGTAAGACAGCATCATTTGTCAACATTCTTGAGCATTACAATGTATAAATTCTTAGTTTTTAGTTTTTTTAGTCTTGTTATGGGAGACATATGTTTATATTAGTCGTATTGTGATGATACAATGAATATTTGACATGTTCCAAAATTATTTAGAATGAAAACGATGAGAAAGAAATTGTGAGGGAATGGCTGACGAGAAGAGATGCTGATCACCGTGATAAACTGTTAGCATGTGGAGCTATTATTGTTGCTCAACTCCGGATGCAAGTTTTACGGGAGACTGAGTTTACATGTTCTGCAGGCATTGCTCATAACAAAGTATTTTTTTTTCAACTTTTTAATTATCTTTTCTCTATTCTCCTAGAATAATAATCATATTGTATGACCAAAAACATAAAATGTTAATCTTTCAGATGCTGGCTAAACTAGCAAGTGGTATGAATAAACCAGCACAACAAACTATTGTTACTTCGGCATCAGTAAAAGGGCTTCTTGAACCTTTGCCTATAAAGAAAATGTAAGTTAGTATTTTGTACATGAATATCTTCTTTTAATCTTTTACGTTTAGTTAAAATGCTTAGGTGACATGTGACTATCAGGAAACAGCTTGGCGGGAAGCTTGGAAGTTCCTTACAAACGGACCTCGGAGTGAATACCGTTGGAGATCTATTGCAGTTTTCTGAGGAAAAACTACAAGATATTTACGGTTCTAATACAGGGTAAGTCTAATAACTCATTATTCACTAATATACAAAGTTTTTGTAAATATCTTTTTAATCAGTTTTTTTTTTTTCTAGTACGTGGCTATGGAATATTGCAAGAGGTATTAGTGGAGACGAAGTTGAGGGTCGTTTGCTTCCTAAAAGCCACGGGTCTGGGAAAACCTTTCCCGGAGTTCAAGCCCTAAAAAGTCTTGCTGCTGTGAGTTTTATTGATTGGCTATCGCGTATATTTTAGTGTGAAATATGTCATGAACTAAAAATGTCCATTTACAGCTATTTTCGAGTAATAAAGTCTATTACTTACTTCTTGTTTTGTTCTAACTCATTCAGGTTGAAAAATGGCTCAAAGAACTATGTGAAGAGTTAAGTGAACGATTACAGATCGATCTAGAAACAAATAAGCGAGTTGCACATACGCTTACTCTGCATGCTAATGCATACAAGGTTGCTATTCTTTCTTTTAACTCTTTTTTTTTTTTGGCTTTTTTTACTTTTTTTTGTAATTATATTATCATCATTTAATGTTATTTTTGCAGTCCACAGATACCGATTCACACAAAAAGTTCCCTTCTAAGTCATGCCCTTTGAGATACGGAGCAGGGAAGATTCTAGAAGATTCCGTAAATCTTTTCCAAGCTGGCTTACGTGAATTCCTCGGGTCATACATGAGTCCTGTAGGTGGTGGTTGGGGAATTACTGGTCTTTCTGTTACAGCCAGTAAAATTGTTGCCATACCATCTGTAAGCAAATGTATTTTTTTATTATAAGTTTTTTTCTAAACTTCTGAAATTGAGAATTGCTTCATTCTAGTGTATTCACTAAGATGAATCTTTATGTTTCTTTTTTCGAAGGGAACTTCTTCAATTACAAAATACTTTCATGGTCAAGATCGGTTTCACACCTCATCTGAACCGTCTGATGAAAAATTTGCACCGAAAGATGATAATTTGTCGCCATCAAGTAGTAAATCTTTCTCATGATATATATTTATACACACACACATGTTAGAAAGTTTAATAGTTTTTGCATTAAATTAGGGACTGAAAGCCATTCAGCCTCTCATCTAACCGAATGTGACGGGGAACGGACTCCAATGACACATGATACTTTCACTTTCGATCAACATGAGACCGCGTGTAAAGATGAGGTTTTGTTCTTTTGTCTCTCTTCCATTCATTATCGTTATAACGCACACAAATATTGTTTTTTTACTCTGCTGTTAGTCCATTATGAATTTATGATGAGATTTATTTTGAAGATCTGCATTTCTCTTTATGAAAGTAGGCTACTGAAAGCTGTTTGACTTCACAACATCATGAACCACAACCAAGGGTACCGAATACTAATGACGGAAAGCGAACATATGAGCAGAAAAGGAAAGCAACAAAAGAAAAGGTTCGTTTCAACAAATTCTAATGATTACCAAGAAAAAGAAAACAATGTTACAAATTTAATCTCGATATCCCGCTTGCTGCAGGGAACATCTTCCATCTTGAGATTTTTTCAAACCAACAGTTGCTCGTCGTCAAGTCAAGAAACAAAATGTTTGTCGACAGGTATCAAAGTTCATTATTCCTCATGTTGTACATATTGTAGTATATTTGACTTGATTGTTGTTGGTATGCTGACTGAAGGGGCACAAGAAGCATTGGGTATGGAGAGTGAAATTTTGACAGAAAGTCAGAATAAAGTAAGAACAAATTCATGGCGCTACAATGTAGATGAAATCGACCAATCGGTGGTTGAAGAGTTACCACCAGAATTACAGGAAGAATTGCGTACATGGCTTCGGCCTCAGAAGCAAGCAAAACCGAGCACAGTGAAACGAGGTTCTAGTATTGCTCATTATTTCTCCCCTAACAAAAACGAACACACGAATCTTAAGAAATCCTAGAAGCATGAAGGAAATTTGTCAGTTTTACAATTATGTATTTTTTCTGTGTAAATATTTATAATGCAAGATTTTATATATCAAGGTTATTTTCCATCATTATAAATAATTCCCTTTCGTTTTTTTTTAAATCACCCCAAAAGTGGGATAAAAGTGTAGGAAGAACCAATAACACCCTTATTCTCTTTTTCTGAAACCTTTTATTAAAAAAAAACAAATTTTTTTTTAATTATTTTGCTTCACTTATTTAGAAAAAAAAATCTATAGAAAGTCTCCCAGCTGTTAGGAACTAGGAAGTGGTAGAGTTGAGGTTGGAAAATGTAAGTATTTGCTGCTAAATATATGATATGCATTTGAGTCCAGTTTTGCAAATTGTCATCTCTAAAAACTTGCATATTGCACATATTTTCAAAATATAGCGGTCCAACATTGAACATTTCAACCCAATGTCTTTTGTAGGACTCCAATGTCCAAACAAAATGAGTTGACCTCGAGGTTAACATGACATATTGGGTGAACTCATCAACTCTTCTTGGTGTAATGTGTAGACCGAAACATTGCTCAAGGCTATTGATGAAACTCAATTGTGTATCAGACTGTATCTTGATGATGACTATCAAAAAAATGTATTTAATAAAGCAAGCATGAGCAAATACATAAACAAAGTTTGGATATGTATAGGACACACAGGCCCCGACTCAACAAGTGTTTGGATATAAGAGTAAATTACAAAAATCGTCCTTTAAGTATATCACTTATTGCAAAATGTGTCATTTATCTTCAATAATTACAGAAAACGTACTTGATGTTTGCAAACCCTTCCAAGTTATGTCCTTTAGCCCTAACTCAGTTAATTTTTTTGTGGTTAAATCTCACCAAATGGACCCCACATGAGGGTATTTTGGTCATTTTACTCTCATGTGAGGTCCATTTGGTAAGATTTAAGCACAAAAATACCCTCATGTGGGGTTCATTTGGTCAGATTTAACCACAAAAATTAACTGAGTCAGGGGTAAAGGACATAACTTGCAAGGGTTTGTAAACATCGAGTACGTTTTCTGTAATTATTAAAGATAAAGGACACAGTTTGCAATAAGTGACATACATAAAGGACGTTTTTTGTAATTTACGTTGGATATAATAATTCTTATTAATTTACACCTCAACAAGTTATGTCATGTGTCTGTGTCTGATAGGATTTTAAATTTGAACTAGACAAAGTTTCACTCGTTCGCCATAATTTATCAAACATTAACATATTATAAATTATAAATTATCAAGAGTAAACTGCCATTTTGGTCCTTGATGTTTGGTTAGTTTTGCCACTTTAGTCTAAATCTTAAACTTTTTGCATCTGGGTCCCTTTGGTTTCAATTTTGTTGCCATGTTGGTCCAAAAGCAAAGTCAGTACTGAAGGGGTAAGGTCCCAAAAACCTTGCACAGGTACTTGAGACCATACCACAACCTCGTCAGTAAGCTCTCTTTAGAATAAACCTTGCGCGACCGCGCACTGGTTTTAAAAGAGAACTTAAAAAGAAAAAAACAGTTGTTAACATCCGCGCGCCAAAAGGGGACTAATAAATCCTTGCGCAAGCTCTCATGCAATAGTTAGGATAAAATCCTAACCGATATCTCCGCACAAAAGTCACTCAGACTTAAATAAATAATTTCTGTCATAACAGAATTAGCATGAAGAAGGGCCACATAGGATTACAGCTGTAATCCTTCTATAAGGCTTTATCGTGCATAACCATTCGGTTATAACCGAATGGCCACATGGCATCATCCCAGGCACTCCTCAAAGTCACGATGATGGCACCAAATTGAAGGAAAATCCATACTTGCCCACTTTCCACGTGGCATTACCCCAGCCGTTGATCATGACCACGATCCGTGTGCCCTCACACCCGTTAGTGATTAACGGTGGGAAACATAACCGCTTACGGAAATTACTTTTCGTTACATTTCCGTCATCTTTTCGATCAACATATTTTTCCGCCTAAACTTCGGCTATAAATAAAGGATAATTCAGGTATAATTCTTCAAGTTACTCTCAAAGCACTTTACTATCACTTCTTCTTCATCATCAAAACCTGTACTTATTCTCACGCCAGAGGGTGGTCACGAGGAGAACCCCCTTTCTCCCCGTGGCGAGTCTAACGGCTGTTTGTTTTGCAGTTGTTGTTCGAAGAAGGAGATCACTCACCCCTGAATCAAACGAGAAGACCTAACCCTTTTATGCAGATTCAAACCCCCTGGTTCAATTGATTCCGGTCAATTAAACCAGTGTTTCTTCAAGTACAGATTTTCTGAAAAATAAACCTGATTTTTTTGTCCTTTTCTGAAAGGCATTTTGGTTATTTTAAGCATTAATATATATATATATATATATATATATATATATATATATATATATATATATATATATATATATATATATAAAACAAAAAAACCTAAACTCTGCACTCTCTCTCTCTAAACACTCCATGTCTTTCTCTTCTCTCCCTCTCCTCTCTCTCGAACACCACCCAAAAAGAACTCGACCACCACCAACAAACCCAGTTACCACCACCACCACCACCACTATCTAACCTACATTTTCTTCTTTCTCTAACCTAGAGATCACCACCACCGGTTACCGCCATCACCTGACCGGAGTTTTCCTTTAGATCCGGCGCGTTAGCGAGGATGACGGATACGAAGTCCGGTACTATTTCAAACAGATCCGGCCAGAGTTTTCCTTCAAGAAGTCTTTCTTTTGGCGGATGTTCCAGATGCAGATAGGTTGAATCGGTTGTCGAGTTCTTTTTGGGTGATGTTCCTGATTGGGTTTGAAAAGAGGATAAGAATCTGAAACGGATCTGGTGGATGAAGAGGTTTATTTTTTTGAAACAGATCTGGTCACCGATGAGATTGAGCTCTGCAATTTCCATGACGATGATGTTCAATGATGATACAGGAATTGTTGATTAGAGAGAGATTGAAATGAGGTGAGAGGGTTTGAAGGAATAAGACAGTTTGTGGATATATAATGGTGGGTTAGAGTTAGATTTTGAAGACGATGATGATGAATCGGGGATTGCGATATGGGATTTGAATCAGGATGTGAAGTTGAGCTCCGGGAGACGGTGTCAGGTTCCGACGGAGAAGGTTGTGTTAACGGCGGAGAAGGTAGTGGTGCCGGTGGTGAGAAGGGGAGAGGAGGTGGTGGTGGTAGTGGTAGTGGTGTTCATGTGGCGGTGGTGTTCGAGAGAGAGAGAAGATAGAGAAAGAGGGTGTTCATGGTGGCGGTGGTGTTCATAAGCATTACCCACATGGGCATCTTTGATAATGTCACTAAGTGAAAAGGTATTAGTCTCCCAGATATATACATCTGAACCAGAACTACTTACTACAGTAGCATCATGTGGGAAGAAGGAGACCAGAGGTCAGATATTTATTTATAAAATATAAATGATCATTTTGCCCCTGAGGATAAAGACAAAATAATCTGTTTTTAATAGTCAAATAAGAGGTAACTTGATTTTTGGACTAAAATGGCAATAAAAGTGAAACCACAGGGACTCAGATGTAAAAGGTTTGAGATTTGGACTAAAATAGCAAAAGTGACCAAACCTCAGGGACCAAAATGGTAGTTTACTCAATTATCAATATATTGGTGCATAGAGGTGTTATATCCCAATACTTAGGGGATTTAAAAAAATAAAAAAAAAATTGATATTACACTTTTAACCCAAAACACGTTGATTTTTTCACTTTCAACCAAAAACTTTTCATTTTTTCATTTTAGCCTCACAATTTTTTTACTTTCAACTTTGATCCCCTATACTTTATATACTTCTCAAAATTTTCATGTTACGTTTCATTCTAAATTTTACGAGTTAACACGGCGCAATGTACGGGTATATTTCGATGTCTTTAGGTTTTGTTTTATGTTACACTCTAAATTTTGCAAGTTAACATGGCGTAACGGTGCGTGTATGATTCAACGTTTTTACATTGTCTATTTTTTCCCGTTTGCCAGGTTTGTCACAACGTGCGTCCTAAGTCGACTTAATTATTATTTTCTATGTTTTACGTTTTGGTCTAATTCTCCGCATTAACACGTTGCGACTTCAGTGTTAGTGGTCGCTAGCGATGGTGTGACATTAATGCTATTTGTCAATTGTCACGGTTTTACACCCTACCGGAACGTGAGGGGACTTAATACTTGTTTGTATTCATTTAAACATTTTTAACTTTTTGGATGAAACCCACGTTGTTTGGCTGATTGGCATGTAAAATAGGAAACTCACTCATTTGCACAAAAAATCACCTCTACAATTTTTTTTCTTAAGAAAGGTGTTATATACTTGTGCACTTTTGAAGAAAAAAAACTTTAATGTACGAATGAACAAAAAGACGTATGCTTGTGTTCAACACACAAAAGCAGAGACTTAAATGATAAATCCAAAAGAAAGGAGTAAAGGACCAAATGAAGAGACGTGTAAGGTTTCATTTCACTTCAAATAGCAAAGAGGAACCCCTTCACTTTGCTTAAATTTTATCATCAAGATTGATTAGACATGTGAAATATTTGGTTTGTGAGTAAAGTGTTGGTTGATGCAAGGATTGCTTAATTAAACAATGAGAAAACGTGCCGTTATATTCAAACCATCTTTGTCATTTAAGAAATTAAAAAAAAAAAAAATCAAACTAATACTTTCGAAAACAGTCCTGACAAGTTGGTCTAGTGGTTAGTCACTTGGATTCTCTCCGAGGTCCAAGCTCTACTCCCACTAGCATCACTTTGAAGGACATTGATGGTGACAATGAAGTTTAGAACTGGGTCTCTCTAGAGGTCGCCAGTTCGAAACCGAACCGAATCAGGTTTTACCGCAGTGGGCCTTTGGGCGGCGAGTTTTCCCCGGAACCGGTGGCTTGGTGGCTCGGGTATGCATCAAACTCTGACCGTTATGGAGGAGGGGATGCATTTTCTCAATTAAGTGCATCCCCAGGATGCTTATCCGGTGATTTAGTTGGCCGTTAAAAAATATACTTTCGAAAACAAGGATGATACTATCAAAGCCGAACAGTTTGAATTATTATTTTATAAAACACTAGTTAACGATTCAGAAAGAATTTTATCAAAATTCATCGAAGGGTAATCATTTCTGATTATTACAATCTGGATTAATAATAACCAAATTTCAACGCAAGTAAATCGTATTATGTCCCCCTCCTTAAAGTCTCCGTAGACCTCAAAAGTCATTAGTCATCGCAAGTGTTTGGGCCATCCAAAAGTACCAATATCTTTTTGAAAAGGATGAACTACATAAATAATAATCATATGGGTTTTTAGGCGTCACCGTTCATCACCCTCTTAATCATGCAATCAGAAAAAATCAACAATAAAAATAAAAAATTCTATATGTAGTCTAAAGAAAAAAAAGAAAAATATTCTATATGTAGTCTAACAACGTCTAGATGTGTAGTAATAATGTTCTAGAAAAAAAATTGTATTACAGATTGTAAAATAACACCTCAACCCGTATCGCTAAAGAAAAAAGTTCACACAAAACAAAAGGGGTCGACAACACCCACACCATCGTCGAGCGACCATTTGAGCTTGAACCAATCATTCCTTGAATTTCAAATGATCGACTGTGTATATCGCATGGCCATTAGTAGATATGTATGTCAATTCATGGGCCCTTGGATTGCAAATGACAGTTTCCTCATCGTCAAACAGCTGTTAGAACGGTGTAAGATTAGAAAGCGAGGGTGTAAGGATATACAAAATACTATTTTAAAAATACTCCATAAAGTTTTATAAAATTGTTTTAGTTTCAAATAGAGCCGCAATACAGTAAAATAACACGAAAAACTGTTTCTTGGTTTGTACAAAAAATGTTATGGCCAGTGAATCAGATGGTATTTTCGAAGTCAATGTCACAGGTACAGTTCATCTTCATCCCACCCAACCAACTAATAAATGAGATTTGGCTCTCAAATCTTGGACATTGATTTCATCACACAAAACTTAACTCATAACCAAACATGTCTTCATCAGAAACCACAAAAGATGAACAAATTCACCCACAATCCTACTTTAGATGGACCAAACAAGACTTCTTCCCAGAGGAATCATTCCAAAACTGGAGGAACTACCGGCATGCTTTGTCCCACATCCCCTTGCGCTTCAAAGATCGTCTACTCGCGCGCTCTCAAGATTCCGACGAGACCGAGAAGCTCAGGAAGCAGAGTGAGAATGACATGAAGCGTTGTCTCACTTGGTGGGACTTGATGTGGTTCGGATTTGGAGCTGTTATTGGGGCCGGAATATTCGTTCTTACGGGCCAACAGGCCCATGAGAACGCCGGCCCAGCTATTGTTTTGTCTTATGTGGCATCCGGTTTCTCCGCGATGCTTTCCGTGTTTTGTTACACGGAGTTCGCGGTGGAAATTCCAGTTGCCGGAGGTTCATTTGCGTACCTCCGGGTGGAATTGGGGGACTTCGCGGCGTTTGTCACTGCTGGGAACATTCTTCTTGAATGTGTTTTGGGCAGCGCCGCGGTTGCCCGGGCGTGGACGTCGTACTTCGCCTCTCTAATAAACCGTGAACCGGATTCGTTGCGAATACATACCGGTCTCGCAGATGGGTATAATCTTTTAGATCCGATTGCGGTGATAGTGTTAGCAATTGCGGCCACTATCGCCATGAGTAGCACGCGTAACACTTCGGTTCTAAATTGGATTGCGTCTGCGGTCAACACCCTCGTGATTCTGTTCGTGATCGTCGCGGGGTTTTTAAACGCGGACACTTCGAACATGAAGCCCTTCGCGCCTCACGGTGTCGAAGGTGTGTTCCAAGCCGCTGCCATAGTGTATTTTGCGTACGGAGGGTTTGACACCATCGCAACGATGGCGGAAGAAACAAAGAACCCGTCTCGAGACATACCGTTAGGCCTACTTGGGTCGATGTCGATCATTACAATAATTTATTGCCTCATGGCGCTTTCGCTAACCATGATGCAAAAATACACTGACATCGACCCAAATGCAGCTTATTCGGTTGCGTTCGAGAGAGTTGGGATGAAATGGGCTAAGTATTTAGTGGCTCTAGGGGCACTTAAGGGTATGACCACGGTCCTACTGGTTGGTGCGCTTGGTCAAGCTCGATATATAACTCATATTGCTAGAGCCCATATGATCCCCCCATGGTTTGCTTTAGTCCATCCAAAAACAAAAACTCCAATAAACGCGACGTTACTAATGACTATTTCTAGCGCGTGTATCACTTTCTTTTCAAGTTTGGACATTTTAGCCAAATTACTATCTCTAAGCACGCTTTTTGTGTTCATGATGATGGCGGTTGCACTCCTTGTGAGACGGTATTATGTAAGTGGGGTCACCCCACGAACAAGCCTCTTGAAACTAGTAGGGTTTTTGTTGATCATAATCTCGTCATCGATTGGGATTTCGGCTTGTTGGGGGTTAGACCCGAGTGGTTGGGTAGGTTATGCGGTGACCGTCCCCTTATGGTTCCTTGGTACACTTGGGATTTCAATGCTTTTGCCGCAACAACGCACCCCGAAAGTGTGGGGGGTGCCATTGGTCCCCTGGCTTCCTTCACTTTCGATAGCAACAAATTTGTTTCTCATGGGTTCGTTGGGTTATATGGCTTTTGTTCGGTTTGGAATCTGTACCGTAATTATGTTAGTTTACTATGTATTTTTTGGTCTTCATGCCACTTATGACATGGCTCATCAGCAAACTCAAGTGTAATTTATAAACTTGATGAAATGGATGGATGTATAATTGTAATAATGGAATGTAATTCTTCTGGTTATCGATCAATGAATTAGCTATTTTGCCATTTATATAAAACAAGATACTACTCTAGTTGTACTTCATTTAATCATAACTCCCTTCAAACTTAAAACTTAAAGATACTTTTCCTTCATTTAATCTTAACTCAGTTTTTCGAACTCACTTGAAACTTAAAACTTAAAAGACTAACAGCAGGCCGCTGGGTCAGCCCATATGCATATCAAAACAAGCTGACCTAAAAGAGTCCATTTAAAATAAATTAATTGTTAGTCCAATACACAGCCCACAGGCCTCCTGATAGGCTTGGATAAAGGTAAATATAAATGGAAATAATTTGTAATCAATGTATTAATTGTACTACTAGTGATACACTGATACCCCTGTAATATGAGTTTTGCTTCTTTTTTTTGTAAATCTAGTTTCTTGGATATTCCACGTAATATGAAAGTATTTGGACATACAATATATTCTTGCGATGTAAAAAACATTCCCATAAAGCGAGTTTAAAGAACCATTTTGCCAAAAGTATGATAATATTGATCGGTTAATTAAAGACTCATATACATGGCCCAATTAGTCTTAATACTTGGAGTAGAGATATCTATCGG
Source organism: Helianthus annuus (assembly GCF_002127325.2). Lineage (NCBI taxonomy): Eukaryota > Viridiplantae > Streptophyta > Magnoliopsida > Asterales > Asteraceae > Helianthus > Helianthus annuus. The sequence goes on along the minus strand of NC_035446.2, from coordinate 102,578,830 downwards.
CCTCGCTTTAAATCTAAGCCAAAAATATGTTGTTCCGTCCAAATCTTCGATCACCTTTCCAATTGACCTATTGCCTTCCCTAAAAATCAGAAGTATTTACATGAATCCGAACATGACTTGAACCCGAATATCGTGTCAGACACAATTACACATGAACGCAAACAACATAACAAATATTCGTGGGTTTACACGAACACATCCTTTTGACCTGTATTATATTTTCATATTAATGACTTCAGAGTTGCAAATTACAACAAAAATACAAAATGTGTACTAAACAAATACATTTAAACACGATGTTCATTGACACTCAAGTCAATTTGTTTATAGTAGAAAACCTTTTTTAATAACTTTTATAAATAAGCGGGTTCAACGGTTAATCCACAAGCCCGCCATGTCGACCAAAACTTATTTAGCTAAACGCATTCACATGTTCGACTATAGACTAAATGAAACCTGTTTAGACTAAAAGCAAGCCACAAATTTCATGTTAGATTCATAATTTCATGTTACCCGACTTAAACCTATCAATTATAAAGCATTATACACAGTTTTGATAACCAGTCTCAAACACTCCTAAATTCTGAAAGGGACCTTGCAGCCATAATCATAAATCAGTGACAAATACTAAATACAAACCAATAATAAAATTTAATTCACCAAAAGTATGATCATATCTCCAAAAGCTTCAGTATGATTAGCTTCATGATACAACATGCTATCTTCTTCTTTTTTAAATTTAAAGTCATTAAAACTAAACATTTGTTGCTGTATAGTTCTTCCATCTAAATGATCTTTGTAAAGCGAAGCAACCGGGGAGTTGAAAACTTCAGTATGTTCTTTATCTTCACAATGTTTGTTAGCTTCTGTTTTTTGCAGCGAGTAATCTTTTGAACTCCTTCAAGTTTTAACGAGCTGCGACTTCATTGACATAATTTTTCTTTTTCTTCAGTAAGAGCGCGTAACGATTCTTCCTTTTTGGATAATAAGTCCTTGAGCTCTGAGTGTTCGGCTCGGGCTAGGTTGGAAGCTTCTTTAGCAGCATTAGACTCGTTTAGCGCTTGTTTGACGATATCGCGTAGTTTAGAAGTTTCTTCTCTTCTGATCTTGGTGGTGTTTTCCGGCGCGACTAATGCTTCATGTAGCTTCTCTTCATGTGGCTTTTTTAACATAAAATTACAAATCTAATCACACCCTTTAAAATAGCAACTAAATATGAAAACTTATCATATCCTTTTTGGTCATTTTACTATTTCTCACCACAAAAACTAATCCAAACAACTTTTTTAAAAACTATTTTTGAAAAACTAATAAATCCATAAGTGATTTTGACAAAAAGCACTTTTAGAGTTAAATATGCAATCTAAACACCTTTTTAGTTTTTTAAAGCAAACCGTCATATGACCGTTGATTATGGGACCCACCACAACACAACCCTCTTCACACCATTACCTCCTCCACGCCACCCGCCCCCATGCCTTCTTCACGCCGCTTGAGACGGTGTGTCATGCCGGACCACTTCGGCAGCCACTCCACATGGCTGAGGCGTTGGTCCATTGTGACTAGCCTAGCTTAGGACCGTAAAAATATGTGTTTTGCATATGTTTGTCTAAAAACAAACTATAAAGTGTTAATCAATCAAAAAAAGAAAGTTAAAAAACTTAATTGTTGTAGATGGATTTTACAAATTTATTGAAATAAAAAAAAGTTTAATGTAGTGCATTTTATAATCTCTTAATTTTGTATGTTATCCCAATGATATGTTTGATTTAGTAAATAATAAATACATTAAAATTACAAAATATCTCCTTTCCAATTAATCCAACGGACAAATTTGACACAGTAAATCAATTTAATAGCATTATTAGTATTTATTAAAAGTCAATAATAATATAACGACTAAATTCAATAATATTACCGGTATTAATTAAAAGATAATAAATATTGTTTATGTCTTATACAGTCCTTAAGGTACGATTCTTAAACGGATATTATGGCAAAATTTCTTACTTTGCCATTTCAGTTTTAGCTGGGTGGATATTATGGCAAAATTTCTTACTTTGCCATTTCAGTTTTGGCTGGGTGGTAAAACCTCTTGCCTCTTGGAGAAAAGACAATCATTTAAATCCTAGCATGAGATAAATTAGTAGATACTTGTGTAGTTTAAGAGTAGGAAAAATGTAGTGGGTTTGTGTTTCGTTCACCCGGTCTTCGGGCGTTCGTGTGTTTTTATTGAAGTTTTCCTTTAAAAAAAAAGGAGAGGACTCATCCGAAAAGATGTTAAATTTGAGGATATTCTTGTAATTGATAGATCAATTTAATATAAAAAATCTTACTTTTTAAATCTCGTTATTTTGACCTTAAAATTTTAAACCTAAAATCAAATATATTCTAATTATTAGATTACAAGTTTTAGCACTTTGGAACACACTTTAACTAATTTAAAGTGCTAAGAATGTTACATATTCACAAAACACATAGCTCATGTTAGATGTGTGCTATGGTGGTATGATGTTTGCTTTCCCATAAAAAATAGTAAGTTTAAAAACTAAATGTAAAGTTAAAAACATTCTAAAGGTAAAGTTAGGTGTAAAAAACTAGGTTCCACAAAATAATATAGTGGAGATATCTAAGTTAATAGCTTTAAAAATATTATTCATATAGCTATTAAATTTTTATTTATTTATTGATTTGATCGCTACAAATCTTTACGTCCACTTACAAATACGTCACATGTTATGTGTCACTTACAACATAGATCAAAGTGTTATTAGTTATGTCTAATCCACGTAAGAAAAACCCTAAATTGCCAATGATAGAATTTTCTTATGGACCATATGGAAGGGAGATCTAGTTTGCGACCTGCGGATCTGTTTGTCTTTGGCTGGACTGAAGGAAACATGCTTGTGTGGACCTCACATGGGTTTCCCCTTTGGTTGGTTAAAACGGGTTTGTAGCAAGAAAGGCAGAATAAAAAAAAGTGGATAAGCACGCTAAAGCTTGCGGAGAACCAACATATCTTTGTCCCTTTTGTCTTTGATACATGTGTCTCCCTAACCCCATAAGCTATCCACTTCTTGATCAGGGTCCAACGGGTCGTCCACAACAGTTGTTTAGCCCCGAAAAGGGGGGTTGTCTTTGGAAGGTTAGAGTTTGCAATTTAGAAAGAGGTGACGGCGCAGCTTGTTGCCCGTGTACCTTCTGTTTTAATGTAACTTGGCAAGTTTTTTAAGTTATGTGTAATTGGAAATAAATAATAGACTTATGTAATGTTTTAAAGAACCGGTTTTTTAATTGTACAGGGTCGGTTCAACTAGTTGTAACAGACGGTTCAACCAGACTAACTAGTTAACAGTATAATTCTATAAGAAAAATATAATTTCAAATCAAAAAATAATAAAAAGCTGCATAATTTCATAATCAAAAATCAAAATTTTCAACAAAGTTTTATTTAAAAAGAAATCCACAATAAGTTTATAGCATTGGAGTATTAAATCTATCAAATTCAATCACTTAAAACATGAATTCACTGTTATCACTAATTTAAACTAGATGTAAAAACATCCATTGAGTTTCCCTTTATCAAATTATTTTATACAAGTCAAGTTTATAAAAGTTAAAAACATCAATAGCTATTTTAGTTAAAAGAAATACACATCCACGTGTCTGATTGATTTTCCTTTTATCAAACCATTTTATATAAGTCAAGTTTATAAAAATCAAAAACACCAATAGCTAACCTTTCACATGATTTTTCTTCTGTATATATGATGTATATCATATCCACATGATTCCCCTGAATATATTATTATATGATACATGATATAAATGTAATATTTGTAACACATGCAAAGAAAAAGTATTAAAAAGATATTTGACTAAAATCAGAGTTTTATATAACTTATTTTTATATAATCATAAATCCACCATCTTTCACTTTAATGTTGTTCTTCAGTTACAATCTCGGACAACTCTAGCAACGACTTCTTCTGTGCATCACCACCACCACCACCACCATCTTTCTCATCCTTCATCTTGACATACATCCCATAAACATACGAACAAAACCCCCACAAACACATCACTGTCGACACCACCTTCGCCCCCTTGAACTCATCGCCATAAACCACCACCCCACCCACCACATTCATCCCCATCAACGCCGTCATGCATATCCCCCCAGTCAACGACGTCGTTAAATACACCATCCCCGCCGTCCCCATAAAACACAACTGCCACGTCACCACATTACACCCCACCGCCACCCAATACTTCGTGGCCCCCACATCAAACAACCCTACACCTACACTCTCCTCCTTCATCTCCTTAAACCCTCCACACACCCCCATCGCCACCGTCGCCACCACCGTCGCCGTCATCTCCATCACAAACTGCATTTCAACCACCATCGCGTAACAATCAATTTTACTGAAAATCTTTTCCATCACCGGTAAATATACCGCGAACAATAACCCGGCTAACGCCGTCGAAAAAAACCCGATAAAATACTTCTGTTTCGTTAACCCTTCGGCCCGATCGCCGTTAGAACTTAACGCTAGTAACACACAACTAAGCGTTAGAAGTACCACACAATTTAGGTTCAGAAACGTAATCTTCTGCTTCACTATAATAACAGACATAAGTAGAGTAAACACCAGCTGTGAAGACAACACCAATGCTGACGTGGATAAAGGGAGGTATGAGTTCCCCCATGAAAAACAAAGATTACTAACCACCAACATTAAACCTACTCCAACACATAACCCTAATGTGTTGATACCGAAACCCGAAAACGGTTTTCGGGTTTTGGCATTGTACGGGAAGTAGATGGGGATAAGCAGAAGCGGGAATCCAGCCGATTGGATCCATGTGGATACCCATCGGCTGGATCCCTTGTGGTTGAAGTAGAATTTTATGAGGAGTGATGAGGAGACTGAGCCGACAAACAAGCATATGTAGTTGATGACCAAGAGAATTTTGTATGCGGAGTTGTCGAGTTTTGATTTGTTGGATGTGAACATGTTGCGGTTGGTTTGTTGGTCGCCGGTGAATTGAGGGTTGCCGGAGCATGGTGAATGCGGTGAGATGTTGCTCATGTTGGGGAGGGGAGAGACTAGAGAGGGGTTTGGGGGAAAGTGTGAAAGTCAAGAGGGATTTTAAGGGGTTATATTTAGGACATGTGTTGAGTGCTTTTGTAACACTTGGCAGAAAATGTGATTTGAACTTTGAATACTGGTTTTGTGTGGTGTGACCAAGTGAAAAGTGTGATGAAATTTGATTTATAATTAAATTGTTTATATATAATGATTTAAAATAAATTTGTTTATGTTGAAGAAGATGCGAAAACACATGATCTATACTTTATTGAAACGAAATTTTCAATTTTATATCATGATATACGATTAAAGTTATTACAAATTATTTTTCGTTTGCAGTTTGACGTTATTAAGATGTGTGTGAAAAATGTTTCTTTTCTAAAAGTTGAGAGTTCTAGTTCAATGGTAAACAAATACGTAAATTAAGGGAAAATTAGTTAGTATGTGATTTGGACGTTTTAAAAAGCAAATAATAATAATAATAATAATAATAATAAGGTAGAGGATCCTGTAAAAAGTGCTCAAAGTGTAAGAAGTGTGAGAAGTGTATTATAACACTATATATAATACTATATAACACCATATAAACACCGTATAACAATATGTAACACCATATAATACCATATTACACTATGTAACACTATATATCATTATATAACAAATATAACACTATAGGGTGTCTGATAGCATGTCTATGATAGATGTATAGTGTTATATTTGTTATATAATGATATATAGTGTTACATAGTGTTGTATGGTATTATATGGTGTTACATATTGTTATACGGTGTTTATATGGTGTTATATAGTATTATATATAGTGTTATAATACACTTCTCACACTTCTCACACTTTAGGCCCTTTTTACACTATCCTTACCCATAATAATAATAATAATAATAATAATAATAATAATAATAATAATAATAAGCACTTTTAAACACAACGTACACGTTTTTTTATGATTAAGCTATTCGAATGATTCTTGTTATAACTAATGGAGTAAACTCACTACTAGAAAAAACACCTTTAATGACACGCATTCCGCGTCATTAAAGGGTAGATATGACACACAAAAGAGTGTCAAGGAAGCCCATGTCATCAATTGAAGATGACATGCACTTGTGTGTCATCCTTTTATGACAGACCTTAATGACACATGTTTTTGACACACACATTTATGTCATCTTTTAATAACACTCGTTTATGACACGCATTGCGTGTCATGGTTTTAATTGTTTAAAATTTTTTTTTTTGTAGAATTTTTCCCTAGAGAATCAAAACAATATATAAATCAATTTCATAACAAAATACACATCTACCAAAACAAAACAAAACAATTCATTTCATAGTCATGTCAAATATATTACAAATATCTTAGACTAAAAAAATATTAATTGACATACATACTTCAACATCTATAATAGTCACTTAAAAACAAACAATGCCCAATAACTCAAACACTCTTCACGTATTCTATCAATATCCGCATCTATGTATACAACTTTGCCTCCCTTAACCTGAGAACAAAATTAGAAAACTTAAATGCATGCACTTTGACATGAAAAACGACTAATGACATAAACAAAATTAGCTCATTGGATGTTGTTCTCAAAATAGCTCGACCGAACCGAGCTCGAGCTTTGGGTTTTACTTGCGACCTAAACTCGAGCTTCATAAAAACATGACAAGCTCGAGCCTAGTTGGGCTCGGCCTGGCTCGTTTACACCCGTTGTTCTATACTTTCTTAATTTCAGCAACGTTGAGTAACATATGTACAAAACATAACAAGTTACCTGACATTGTGAGTTTGAATATGATAACTCAATTTCCTTTACAAAAAAAAAATCATGCGATCTCAATAGAAACGAAGCGTAACTCACTATGCCTTTTTCATGGTAGTTCCAATATCATCGTCACACTGATTGAGGGTTCTTTCAGGTAACTAAAATAAATAAATTCAATTGTTAGCATCAGATAAGATTACTTAATCCTTAAAAAAATCTCTACAAATGCATAGTTTCACATGCTCAGCCGCTCAGGTTTACAACTTGAACTCCACCTATACCCAAAAGAGAAATCTTAGTGTCAAACTTAGTGTTAAACAAATCATGACACTTGCTTAAGTATTAAAAAGCATCTGGGCATTATTCCAATTTATACAAAACAAGAATTTCAAAAGTGTATCAGCATTCAATTACTAGCATCTGAAGTCACATTATACGATTAATAACATAAATTGAAGCCGATACTGGACAGACAAATACGGTATACTACGAAGACTAAAATATTAAACAAGTACTTAAACAATCAACTAGCCAGCTTATCCATGTCAAAAAATGATGTAATGAGACGATCAAGTGCCGACAACCAACCAAAAATTTCAGCGACTTCCTAAAAACTTTACCGGTTCAATATAAAAGCCAACCAAAATACAGCCCGACACTTGAAAAATACACCTGCTGTTAACACACCTTAGTTGCTAAACTTGCAATACACTTGAAGACTTTGGCATTCAATAAAAATTTTTAAGGTTACACCATCCTGTAGGTTCAAATTTGAGTCCTGCATATTAAGTTAGGTTTCATAAACCTTCTTTGATCACTATAAGGGCATGAACTACAAGATATATCGAAAACAAGAAGCCCAAAATAACTGTACCGAAGAAGCCTGAACAAGCTCATCCAAGTGAGAAAAGGCCAATAATTCCTCTTTTTCTTCTTCCCTTGCCATCGTTCTTCTACCTCTGTACAAAATAAGAGAGCCCCCTATACATTCAATAATAAAGTTTCTCTGTGATTCTATATCTTTTTTTAGTGCCACAAATCTGTTCAACAAATTAAGTACACAATCAGTTAAACAATTTCCTCCCCTGAATAGAGCTTATGAATGTGGTTAAACTCTACAACTCTAAACAAACAACATTTTATTACAATCAAAATCACATGAGGGAATGCACATAAAACCTTGAATTAATCATCATCAACAATAGGCATATATTGAATTGCCTATGAATACCAAAGCAAACAAACAAGTTATTTTTACAAAAATAAAATCAACCACATGTAAAACCGTACCTGACAGAGAACATCCATGGTACTCAGACCCCCACTTTCAGCCAAAAACTTAAACCGCCCACCTTTAACATCCTCACGCGTCTTCGCCTTCGGTACCGCGGAGACCACAAAGACCAAACCTCCAAACCCTCAACCCATTGATTCAAACATAGAATTACCCAAATCCAGCCTCTTTCCATGTTATGGGAGGAAGGAGGGACAGAATTAGGTTAGAGTTGGTCGTGAGGAGGGAGATTAGAGGTTTTTAGGAACGTGGTGGGAGGAGGGAAGTTAGAAGTTTTTAGGAAGGAGGGAGATTTAAATTGTTTTGAGAAAAATAAAAGGAAAAATTGGAAATAAATAACCTAACTTTCTCAATTTAGCTGATAATAATCTCAAGTCAGTTATTAGCCGTTAATAATCCGAACTGATCGATTTTTTTTGTAAATTAGTCCGTCGTTAAAATAGCTTAACGGAGTTAAGTTTTTTCCGAATTACAAACCGATGTTTTAGGGCTTTTGATCAGAACGAGGATACGAGTCGATTGATGTAAAACTTACCTCAAAATATTGCCCCTAACCCACACGGTGTTTCAATTTGGGTGTTTAACTTCCAATTAACAAAAATCAAGCCATTTCGAGCACAATTTCGAGGTAAGTTTTACATCAATCGACTCGTATCCTCATTCTGATCAAAAGCCCTAAACATCTGTTTGTAATTCGGAAAAAAAAAACTTAACTCCGTTAAGCTATTTTAACGGCGGACTATTTTACAAAAAAAAATGGACGAGTTCAGATTATTACCGGCTAATAACTGACTTGGGATTATTATCGGCCAGAATTAAAAAGGTGGGATTATTTATTTCCAATTTGCAAATAAAAGCGTAAAATGTAATTCTTTATATTAAGACTATGGGGTATGGGGCGTGGGTTGGGTACAAACGCCCAAGTTGCCACCCCGAGACTTATTCTCACGCCGGATGGTGGTTACATGAATAACCTCATTCCTGTAACGAGTCCTAACGGTGTTCTGCTTTGCAGTCAGTTGTTCGGATCGCCAAAAAGTTGGAGTCCTAGCCGGAGCTTACCTGTAAGGTCAGTGTTTCTTCAGTGGGGTTTATGAAAAATTAACTTTATTTAATAAAAAAAATTGAACAAATTATATCGATTAACAGGGTGTCATATCACCCTGTTAACGAGCCCACATACAGCGCAACTTCGTTATTGCCTTTTGTTATCGAGGATATCGTGATTGTGATGACGACCGTTGTTGATTGCATGTGTGGGGTGGGGGGGATGAAAACGAGGTCAGTTTGACCGTTTGAAAGGGGCGGATTAAGACTTTATTATGACCAAATATTGAACCATAAGTGGGAAATGCATGGACCTTCATTTGGTAATTTTACCCCTTTAAACACACCCCTAGATCCCATTATATTCATTATTACGTCTAACGCTTCCATCGCTAAAATGAATAAGAATGGGGAAAAAGGATCACCTTGTCGAAGCCCTATCTTGATTTGAAATTCCGCGATAGGAGATCCGTTTACCGGCACCAAAGCCCAACTAGATATAAGGCTAGCACCAATCCATTTCCTCCAAAGTAACGGGAATCCCATGGCCTTTAGATTCGACAATAAGAACTTCCAATTTAATGAATCTTATGCTTTTTCGAAATCCACTTTAAAAATGAATATCTTTTGGTTGCTTTTCTTTGTCCATGATATTATTTCGCTAGTTATCATAGGACCGTCAAAGATGGGGCGGCCTATGATGAAAGTCCTTTATACCGAAGCCACGAGACTTGGGGTAACCACCTTCAGTCTAGTTGCAAGAATCTTCGCTATCACTTTATACATAACTCCAATAAGGGATATAGGCCGAAAATCGTTGACTGTCTTCGGATCACGAGCCTTGGGGATTGTCACACCCCGATTTCCACGTGTTTCACCAGTGGGCCCGGTGGGGGATTACCGTGACGTAGTTGGCAACAATATAGTCAAACCACACAATATTTAAATGCACAGCGGAAGCATAAAGATTGATATATTCCGACCATTAAATGTAATATCCAAGTATCACAAACAGTCGAATATAATCCACAGGGGATCAAAATAAAAATAGTAATAATGTTCAACAGATAATGGCATCCCAAGCTTGCGAGACTCTACAATGCTAAGGAGTGGCCAGCCTATTTCGTAAAGAACCTGCATTTAATCTTTTTGGGGAAAATACGTCAGTTTACGCTGGTAAATACATTCAACCGACACTTTTTGTAAAAAGGTTTAATAAAATTGATTTGAATGCACAAGGCACAAACTCTTTGTAACTTGGAATAATTTATCAATTAATTCTTGTAAAAGAATTACATGTTCACTATGCGTTCAGTCGCCCGGGTCGTGTCGGGTTTAAGGTTAATAGACACGCCACAAAGCATAAAGCCGTGGCGGGAAAACCAACGGTTATACCTTTATAATTATAGACACATTGTCGGGTGTACGCCTACACCCGCGTGTCGAGGTCGTGGCCATTTCGTAAAACGATGCTATCCGGGACATGGTCATTAAGCTCCCAAAGGCGTAAAGCCAACAAAACCAATTTTCAAACGGGTCACATTGAAAACACCCAACTACTAATGAGTTGGGGTCAATTGCCCGACCAAGCGGTATTTTTATATACCGTAACCCAAGCCCGTATAATGAAAAATAAGTTAAAGTATTTACCTGAGCAAGTAATAACCTCAATAAACAAATGCAAGTATCTTCTACTGGTCTCCTATTTTGGAACGAAGGTTTATAACAACCTATTAGAATCCTAACGGGTCTTTAATATAGCCTTAGCTTAGACCGGTCAGTTTCAAAGGATAATTACGGTTTAATCGCGTGAAAGGAGAAAACCGGGAATGGAATGTGGTTTGGGCCCAACAAGTTTGAAGACTTGTTTTATGTATAATAACCACACTCTGGAGTTTGAAGTAAAAACGATAAGGGTTGATCCGTTTCGGCTAGTTTATGTAAACTAGTTACATAAACCGAACCGTGCGCGCAAATGGCGTAACGGGTAACCGTAAGAGTCCTCCACAGGTTTCCTAAGTTATTATGCTCTAAAGAGGTTGTGGTATCAGTAGGATACCTTCCATTACGCCCATAACGAGTTTAAATCCAATATACGCCCCGTAGGGGTATTTCGGTCTTTTTAAAGATTATAAAAGAGATTTCCGAGTTCTACAGGGAATCTGGGTTTTCCGAACAGTTTATAAAGTGCAAAATACTCTATTTATTATTTAGAGTGGGAATCGGGGGGTGCCCTTTTAAGGGTTTAAAGCCCACATAATTACCAACATATAACTACCTTTGATTCGGCTAATCACTGGACCATTTGTGATTAACCGTTAAGTCAACCGGTAATTACGACGGTTTGACTTTTAAGCTATAACTAAGCAAAAACTTAACTAAGAAAGGTCAAGGGTGCTTACCAAAGTCCTATGCACGACTAGGGATGGCTTGGTTCTGCTTTGGAGCTCCAGAAGTCTTCACAAATGCAGATTGAAGGTGTGAAGAATGAGTTGCAACTTCATGGCTTTATATAGTGATCAAATCAGCATAAATTGTTGACATGTAAGTCTACAACTGACCACAACTCATCCACAAGTGTCCCTAAGGGCCCTAAAGCATGTAGGGGGCGCCCATGCTGCATCATTAATGGATCTAAGTCGGTTTGAGTGAAAAAGGCAGGCATGGAGCAAAGAATTCGTATCAGATAGGCTTAGGCGTGACGCGAAGGACCCCCCCCCCCCCCTTGGGCCTCGCGTCGCGCGACCCCTCTTCTGACAAAATCCAAATTTTTGATTTTTATGTTTTGATCCCTGGCCCTTCAAACTTTGAATAGACATCATTTTCTTGCACTTTGAGCCCTCAAAATTGATGTTTAGGGGCTTCAAGACATATACCCATTTTGTTAAGTCCCCGGTTAACTTTATTGTTACCCGAAAAGTCCTAACTTTCAACGTTGACGCTTTAATCCCTCGCATACGAATTTGATCACAACTTGCTCATATGATAACGAAACTTTATGAAATTTATATCGTGCATTCTAGTGAGCATAATTAACCGTTACAAAGCTTCGGGTTTGTCAAAAGGTCACTCAGAGGTATAACTTAAACATGTTGACATATTTAACCCCTGTAGTTTGTAATTCCTCACTTTCTTCCATATTTCGTTCCGTATGATCCATGATTCATTCGTTTGAAGGTACGAGCATCATTTAGGGTTACTGTACAATATATTTATCCCTCGTTGACATTTTGAACCCTCGGATTCACATACTTTCTAGGTTTGTCAACTTTAGTCCTTATTTAGTATCTATACCCACGTGTAAACTTATGACGCGTGTCAATACATTATTGAACGCAAAAATTCCGAGGTGTTACAGGGATTAAAGCAATAAACAAAGCATTACAACCCCGCTCTATAAAAGCTTTCTTATGGAACTCATTTAAGACCCTAACAAAATGACATTCAATGGAAGTCCAAAATCTTTTTATGAATTTGAACGTAAAACCGTCAGGACCCTGGGTTTTGTCGCTACCACGCCATAACCGCATTTTTAATCTCTTTTTTAGAAAAAATCGTAATCAGTTATTTCGCATGCTCGTCCGTCAGTCGTCTAAATCCATTTTTGTCCAAGGACGGTCTCCGTTGGAGAGGTTCTGTGAAACGAGTCATAAAACTCATCTTCATTTCATTTTTGATTTCTTTCGGGTCATCTTCCACTTTGTCGTCGATAACAAGGGTATTTATACGGTTTATAACGTTTCTGTTTTAAATTTTCCTATGAATGAAAGTTTTAGTCGCCTACTTTCGCCCATTTTAGTTTCGCCTTTTGCTTCAAATCATTTACACAAAAATAAGTGTGATAAAAATTATAACATGATACATATACTTTAATGTATTTTATTTTTACATTTAAACCATGACACACAAATATAAGTGTCATAAAAATTGTAAGATGACATACAACGATGACACACATATTTTAACGTGTTTTATTTTTATTAAATGACTTTTAAATTATGACACACAAATATAAGTGTCATAAAATATTCAGATTTCACCAACGATGACATATTTTTAATGACACACGTGTTTCTGTGTCATAAAATTAGTGTGTGTCATTATTCTTGTGTCATTAAAGGTCTTTTTTTTAGTAGTGACTATAGCTTTCTTCTTTGTAATTTTGTCAAAATAATGGTCTTATTCTATTTTTTTTTTTTTTCTAAATTGGTGTTTTCTGTTCATTAGTTTCATTTTATTTTTCAAGTAAACTATGATTCTTGTTATAAATTTTAGAATTTCATGTTTGTTTTTTGTTAAGTTTAGAAAATTATAGATTTAGTTCCTAACGTTAACTATGAAAACTTAAAATCGCATGTTAACTCTAAGTGAAAGGAACATATGTATGTATTCGTGTTTGTTTGTATGTTTATAATGTACGTAGGAATTTGCTTAGTGAAGTGTTATCCAATTCCATATATTAATAAGCAACTCATATTTGCATCTTGTACCTTATGTTTGGGGAAAGTTTAAAAAAAAAAAACTAGTTTTTTTACATTTAACCTAAACATTTCATATTTTACATTTTAACCCCTTTTCATTTTTTTATTTTTACCCCAAAGTTTTCCATCTTTTATAATTTAACACAACATTTTATTATTTTCAATTTTCGTACCCCATACTTTTTATCTGTCGCAAGTTTATCGTTTTACGTTTCGTTCTAAATTTTGCGAGTTAACATGTCGTAGCGTGCATATGAGGTTCAACGTTTTTGCTATATTTTTTTTTTCAGATTTTACAGACCCGTCGCAACGCGTCCATTTTTTCCCTTTTGAAAAGTTCGCCGCAACGGACGGGTCGTAGATCGACCAAGTTGTTATTTTCTACGTTTTACGTTTCTGGTTAATTTCTTCGCACTAAGACACTGTAACGGGTGTGAGTGGTTCAACGATTTTAGTCTGCTTTTCGTTCAGTGTAATTTTTATCATTTTATCTATTTTATTTTTACGATGTTGAGAGTCGATGTGGTTGTGGCATTGGTGCTACTTGGCACGGTTTTACGAACGTTTTTAACCTATTAAATTTTTTACTAATTTTTTGTTTCAGTTTACCCCTATACTTCCTTTACTTAAAAACAATTTTTTACGTGCATATTTTATGTACGGGTATGTGTAAATATGATTTCTTCTACATTCCGATGTAAACTTTTTTTTATAGACGAGTCAGGTCAAATATAATACGTTTTCATTTAAAGAAACCACTTTTATGTGCATATTTCTATGTACGTTTTCGTATAAATTCAAGTTGTTCTACGTTTCGATGTAAACTTTTTTGGGAAATGATTCAGGTCAAACATAATATGTTTTCGTGTTTATTCCATGTACGTTTCGTAAAGTCTGTTTCGAACCGAGTGGAGTCAAATTATGGTTTATTTTTCTCCCCTTTTTTCGAAAGCTCTAATTAATCCCTTTCGATTACATGTGCATATTTTCCTTCATACCCGTTACGTTTTCTTTGTATAAGTTGGGTCACATATAATACATTATGATTGTTCGATACGAATTCCATTTACTTTACATTTGATCCAATCACAATGCTTATACAGGTTACACTGAGCTCAACTGGATACGTCAAAATGTGTGTTTTCATATGGTTAATGAATCATATAACGTTTGGACTAACCCATTCAATGTTTACGATGTACCCGCGCCGCAACGCTATTTTCTTATATTTATTTATTTTTAGAACAACTACTCATGCGCTCTCAAAATCTTTTTACTAAACTACACCTATTAGTCGGATCAAGAGCATTGAAACCTAATAAATTGAAAAGACAAAGTACTATTTCAACACCTTCACCTTGATACTGAACAAAACCCTTAGGTCATAAAACTTTTGTTTAGGAGATGTCATTTAGAAAATGCACATGAGATATATTTACTCAATAGGATAATGATCTTTTTCAAGAACAATATATTTAAAATGTGTTATTTCCTATAATTATGTTGAATTATGATTGGTCAATTGTTGCTATTTTGGTTGTTGTTGATTTCCAATTTGATGTTCGTGAATAGTATTGTACTCTAGCTAGCAGTTTTTTGGTATATTCATATGTTTCATGTGCATATTCATTCGATTCCTTGAAAGTTCACAGTATTAACTCTACCGGGGCCTCATGCCTAGGCCAACAACCAAAATTTAAGTGCTACGTGAGTTGGGTTTGGAACGTCGTGAAAAAGTTTGGTTTGCATCTACCGTATAACAACCCCTAAACAGGTCGATTCGTTAGAAGTTTTAGACAATCCAAATTCTCATGATTGATTAGACCACATCACCTAAATGGCTAAATTCCTTCGGTAAGCATGAGCAACATTAGAGATTTATAGTAAGCACCGGTATTTTGTTCTCGCCTTCACAAAATCGGTCTTCAATTCAGTAATATTTACTTTGTGACCATAAGCTCGAACTCGAACCTAAAAATAAGCTTTTTGTCTAATAAACAAGCTTGCGACCATGCTTTACTTATCGAATAGACTCGTAAGCCTATATATATTATCATATATATTATGTACTATATATATATATATATATATATATATATATATATATATAGGGTGAAGTTATTGTAAAAAACACCAAAAGTGTGAGAAAGGTAAGAAAGAATCTCAACCATTAGATCTAAATTAATTGAAAAGGGTATAATTGTAAATGCATTAACAAATTCAAATATGGCAATCCTTGATTTAAGGATTTGGAGAGAGAAAATCCTTGATTTAAGGACTTATAACCGTCCATAAATATAACACCATTCAGAGCATGTTCATACATGGTGTTTTAAATATAACACCATTCAGAAAATATAACACCATTCAGCACAAATATAACACCATTCCGCACAAAAAAAAACACCATTCACACAAAAATAACATCATTCAGCACAAACATAACACCATTCAGCACAAAAAAACACCATTCACACAAAAAATAACATCATTCAGCACAAAAATAACACCATTCAGCACAAAAAAACACCATTCAGCAGTAAATAAAATAAACACCATTCAGTACAAGAATATAACACCACTCAGTAAAAGAAATATAACACCATTCAGAAAAAGAAAAAAAACACCATTCGGAAAAGAAAAAAAAAACACCATTAAAAAAAGAAAATAACACCATTCAGAAAAGAAAAAAAAAAACACCATTAAGAAAGGAAAATAACACCATTAATGAAAAGAAAAATAACACCATTCAGAGAAGAAAATAACACCATTCAGAAAAGAAAAAAACACCATTAAGAAAAAGAAAATAACACCATTAATGAAAAGAAAAATAACACCATTCAATAATTCTTACATCTCTGTATCATCTTCTTCTCCGCTGCCGGCACCACCACTGCCGGTCCGCCACCGTCGTCGTCGAACACAACCACCCGACAGTAAAATCTCATGGTTCCCAACCGCCGCCTTCGTCGAACCCAACCACCCGCCGTCGTCGAACCCAACCACTGCCGGTCCGCCACCGCCGTCGTCGACCACCACTGCCGGTCCGCTTCCGATTGATGTTTGATCTTCCGATTCGTGGTGGTCTTGGAGTTGTGCTGTTGGATCTTCTGATTGGAATGTCTCCTGCGGATCCTTCTCGTAACGGTTGAAATGGGCCACAACTATTTCCGTCTGATGCTATCTACGTTTTCTGTTTGCAGGGATTCTGTTCTGAATATGGAAGAAGAAAGAGAGAGAAAGAGAGAAATTAGGAACGTATGATAGAGAGAGAACGAAATTGCAGGGATTTTGATTTACAAAACGAAGATAAAAAGACACAATTGCCCCTAGATATTTCAATTCAATCCAAATTAATAAAAATATTTTACATTTTGGTCCCTATTGATCTCAACCATTAGATTAAAAGATCTAATGGCTGAGATTCTTTCTTACGTTTCTCATACTTTGGGCCTTTTTTACAAGATCCTAACTCTCTCTATATATATATATATATATATATATATATGTATTATTATAAATGTATATAAATTAATTAATAAATAATAAATGAGTTGAAGTCGAGCTTTATATATAAAGTTCAAAACAAGTTGAACTCGAGTTTGTGCTCAAATTCATCTCAACTCCTTTACACCCCTAGTACTTTTTGGGTTTATAAAAAATTGCTTTCTTAGGTTATTCACTTGTTAATTAAAATTCCTAAGTAAAGGATCCTAATAATTCCACATGGTATCATCTTATTCTAATATGGTTGATATGGGCCGTATACGGTTATACGTCCCGTATCAACCATGTTAGAATAAGATTATAGTGTGGTCGTATATATATATTATACGACGATGTTATACGGGTCGTATATAGTTATACGATCCGTATACAATGAATTTCGTTTATTCTATTGTTTTATTACTATTTGACGCGACGTATTATTCCTCGATTCACGTGCGAGTAGATGTAAGATTCTCTAATTCGATGTTATATTCCTCGATTCTCGAGCGACTTATGTGATGAGACGTTAGATTCCTTGATATTCGTGCGAGTTATTTGATTCGACGTTAGATTCCTCGATTCGCGTGTTAATCATTTGAAACGATGTAATATTCCGTAAAATTCTCTATATAAACGACACTAATTTCATTCATTTTCATTCAACTTCTATTCGTTTCTTCTATTTTTCTCTGTATTCAAATTATTTATGCTATAATGTCGGGTTGGCGTGACTTTTTTAGTGTGTTTGATAACGAGGCGAATTAGGGGAGTTATGATAACAATCAAGATAACAATCCGGGCGTGTTTGATCTGAATGCTTCGTTCGATCCCAGTCTTGCATCTGATGCAGGTCAGGATACTTGGGGTTTCGATGCCTCTCAGCCTAATTATGCTGGTTATTATCCATCGCAACACCCCGTTAAATTTGAATCCCCTCTTGTTAGTGTTGGACCGCCGACTGATAGTTCTCATTCTCCTCCCATAAGTGGTGGACCGCCCGAGGGTCCAAATGCTGACCAGGAACCTAGTGAGTTTCAAAACAAGCAGGTATAACATTTAATTATACGTTTATTTGTTGTACGTTAACTATTTTAGTGTTTTTAGGTTTGATGTTGTTTTTATTAAAATCTTAGATTAGGGGTGCTAAACAGGTCGTGTTCGCGGGTTGGTGGGTTCAACCCGACCTGAACCTGAAAATTTTACACAAACCCGAACCCGACCCGAACCCGAAAATCATATCATACATAAGAACCTGAACACGACCCGAAGTTTCATGGGTTGACCCAAACACGACCGTTTAACCCAAATATTTTTATTTTTTTTCTGAAATTAATATACTAAAATTAAAATTTACTTAAAAACACACACACACACACACAAATATATATATATATATATATATAATATCATATTTAAATTATAAAATCTATGTTAATTTCCCTTTTTAAGTTATAACCATGGCACAAAAATACACACCCCATTTAATTTATGACATAAAATATATTGTAAAAAAATTTAAAATAGTATAAATGTGTAATGGGTCAACCCGCCAACCTGACCAAGTTGACCCGAACCTGACCCATTAACCTATACGGGTTCGCAGGTTCAACCTGAAACTGACCCGAACCCGTTTATACTAAAACTAAACCAATGGGTTCGACCCGAACCTTATCATATTCAGTTGAGTTAATCATTAATTCACACGTATAAGTGTTTTTGTTAGAAATTCGCTAGCATGGATGAATTGGTAGAGTGGTGTAGAGACGTCGAACGCGAAAATGGCTACGCCATCGTCACCAAACACACCATCTACGATAAACCCCCAAGCGGTCAGCCGTTAAAAATTTGGCTTACGTGCGATTGTGCCGGCGAGCACAAATCAACAGCCACAGTCAGACGCAGCAGGACCAGGAAAACCGGTTGCAAGTTCCAACTGATCGGGACATACAGAAAGAGGTTAGGTTATTGGGATCTAAGGGTTGACGAAGCTAAACATAACCACGAACCATTTCTGTATCCAGAGGGTCATCCGTCTCTAATGAGGCTGACTCCAGTGGAAGAGAGGACGGTGGAGCAACTTACGCATCAGAACATAAAACCACGAGACATTCTTGCTGCCATTAAAGAACAAAACCCCCATAATGTCTCAACAAGAAACACCATATACAACGCTCGGGCCAAATTGGGTCGAATGGAACAAGTCGGCGAGACTCCAATGCAGATACTTTTCGACCGGTTGGAGAAGGTTGGGTTTGTTTTTTTACCATAGAACATCTGAAAACGGCAAACGGGTCGAGGATGTTTTCTTCATCCACCTAGACTCGATCATGTTGTGGAGCGCCTTCCGCATGTGTTGTTTATAGACTCCACCTACAAGACGAATCAGTACAAAATGCCGCTAGTTCAGATTATCGGTGTTACATCCACGTTGAAGTCGTTTTGCATTGCTCATGCATTCGTAAGCAACGAGAAATAGGAAAACTTCACATGGGTTCTACAGAGGTTGAAACACTCATTAGACAGTGTTATGGAACCCCGTGTAATAGTAACGGATAGAAATCTCACCCTAATGAACGCATGTGCAACCGTGTTTCCCAGGGCTAGACATTCATTGTGTAGGTGGCACATACAGCAAAACATTGCCAAACATTGCAGGCAAAGCTTTAAAACCAAAGAAAGCTGGGAAAGGTTTCTTTACAAGTGGGGCAAGCTAATTAACTCAACGACCGATCTTGAATATAACTACTAGTACGAGCGAATACGATCAAAATTGCCAAGCAAAAAAAGCGACGGTAAGTTTTATATTGTTCTTGTTTAATAATCGTACTTATTTGACTTGTCTTAACTGCACTTCACTTTGATTACAGAGATTATGGACTATTTGTATTCAAACTGGTTACAACCATATAAAGACCGGTTTGTTTCATCTAGAGCGACCAACATCTGAACTTCGGTCAACGTACAACGAACAGGGCAGAGGGTCAACATGTCCTTTTGAAGCATTACCTAGGAGACTCTAATTGCACGCTGGATAAAGTGGTACCACTTATTGATAAGCTCATAAGAAACCAGGTGACAGAAATCAAAAGCAGCATTGAAGCAAGCAGGAGCTGAACATCGGGTCCACATAACAAACCAATATTTGATCTCCTACGAAAGAAGGTTTCACATGCCTGCCTAGACTTGATATCCACCAAAGTAAATGAAATAGAAACCTTAAAGTTTTCTAACGGTACATGCGCGTGCCGTTTGCATACAAGCCGTGGGTTGTCGTGCGCGTGTTGGTTGCAACCGTATACAACGAATGGTAATACATTATTCGACCAACCACATTTTATAATCATAGCATTTCATCACGCAAAATCTTATTCACGTTTTATGTTGTTTGTTGGTATGTTTCTTAGGTCAAATGATTCTGTTGGAGTTAATAGACCCTTTTTGGGAAAAAAAGTTAAATTTGGACTCCATACTGAAATCGAGCGAGGAGGAGTGTTTCGACTTAGACAATGAACTTGCGCTTCTCAAACAACATTTAATGGCCCAGCCGAGAGAAATCAAGAAAAACCTGGTTCAAAAGATGAAGGATTTGGTACAACTCAATAAGACGAAGCTCAAACAGCCAGTGTGCAAAAAAACACACGGGGTCGTCCAAGTTTAAAAGCTCAGCAACAAAGGATGGATGATTCGTTTACGGAGCCTTCAAGACATAACTTTTTTGCATCGGCAGACGCGTATAGTGATTCACCCGTTGGGTTTGGCATACAAGAGTCAATCAACGAACCTAGCAGTCATTGCTCGTTTGTCGAGTCACAGAGCTATTATGTTTGAAACACCTATGTTCTTTGGCAAGATTGCTAAAGGCCCTAAGAATTCAAAAACGAAAAAGAAGGTCGCAAAATCAAAGGAAGAGCCACCAGAGTTACCTTTGCTGCCTGTCGCACAAGTTAATATGTTCATGCACTTTAAACCGTTCATTCCACATTGCTTGTATCCATACCTCAGTTACATACAAAATGTGCAGGGTGATGGTAATTGTGGGTTTCGATCTATAGCGGTCGGCTTATCGCTTCAAGAGTGGCAGTGGCCGTCAATACGACGGGATCTTCTGGCTGAGTGCAACCGGTACTACGACTTATAGAAAACGATAAATGAACCTGAGTTTGAAGATGTTCTGCAGTCATTAGATTGGTTTGGTATAGACACAACACCTCGCCATAAGTGGTTACAAATGCCTTTCAAGGGGCTTATGATAGCAAACCGGTGGAATGTCATTAGTCTCTTATTACGTGATAGTGGTTGTGCTTCATTTTTTCCCATGTTCAGAACAGCCAAAGATAGTATTCCGCATCAAACGGTCGCGCTTGTACATGTAAACAGGAACCATTTTATTCAAGTACGATTAGAAGGGAATTATCCAATGCCAACCCCATCAGGATACTGGCGACAACTGACACGGAATACACCAGCAGAAAGTTGGTATTACTATTACCAGGAACATATTAACCAATATAATAAGATCATTGATGAATACAGGACCAGGGCATACGTGGATTTAGGTTGCCTATGAATGTTTTGACAATTTGTTATTTCATGTTTTGACAATTTGTAATGATGAACATACACGTTATATAAATGTTTTGGCAACTTGTTGAAATTGAACTTGAAAAAATGTTTTAAATGTTTTTTCATGTTTTGACAATTTGTAATGATGAACATACACGTTATATAAATGTTTTGGCAATTTGTTGAAATTGAACTTGAAAAAATGTTTAAAATATTATTTCATGTTTTGACAATTTGTAATGATGAATATGCACGTTATATAAATGTTTTGGCAACTTGTTGAAATTGAACTTGAAAAAATGTTTAAAATGTTATTTCATATTTTGACAATTTGTAATGATGAACATACACGTTATATAAATGTTTTGGCAACTTGTTGAAATTGAACTTGAAAAAATGTTTAAAACGAATCAATGTTAACACATACCGACTATATCTTCGTCACTTCCGCATATAGTAATTTAAGAAAAATGAAAAATAGTCAATTGTATACGGGTCGTATACGTTTATACGCCTCGTATACATGCCGAAAACAGGGATCGTATATGGAGTATACGATTGAATTAAAAAATAATAAATGATTGTATACGGGTCGTATACATTTATACGGCCCGTATACATAAACAAAAGGTCGTATAACATTTTATACAACCTCATTTCCACCATACGGCCTCAACATTCTCTAAAAATTCTCTCGGGTTTCTCTCGGATCGTTCTTGAATAGCGTTCTTCGGCGTTTGTGACGTTTTCTTCTCGTTCTTCCTATACGGTACGTTTTCATATAGTATACTTTCAAATTCCGAAACATGTTAGATTATGGTCTTGTATAGTAAAGGATCGAATAACGCGTACATAGGCGTAGCGATTAAGATTGTATGATTAAATTTGAAAAAAAAAATTGAAACTGAAAATTATAACCGAATATTCAAGTGTATACGGTCGTATACAATTTATATGATCTTATAAAGATTGAATATTCAAAGCGTATACGGTCATATACAACTTATACGATCGTATAACTGTTGAATATTCAAACTGTATACGATCGTATACACTATATACGCTCGTATAATGTTTGAATGTTCAAACCATATACGACCGTATACGATATATACGGTCGTATACAGATTGAATATTCAAGCTGTATACGAGCGTAAACATTGTATACGATCGTATAAACTTATATTTTATTCTCAATTTGTTATATTTTTAGCGTATCCGGGACGTATAATACGTGCGTATAGGAAACATATATCTGAGGTGTACGTAGCGTATACGTGCGTATAATACTTGTGAGTACGATACGATACGTATACTTCATGTTTACGGATCGTGTACGAGATGTATAACACGTGAGTATATGAAACCTATACTTGATGTGTTCAGAGCGTATATGAGATGTACAATATGTTCGTATACAAGAACAGTAGTCGTATAATACATTAACGCTAATCGTATAGTGATTGCTAAGTTGTAATTGTTCTTTTTACAGACGATATGGCTGAGTCATCAGCAGCTGCTGTGGCCCGTAGAGGTCGAGGTCAGGGACGGGGACGTGGACGTGGACGTCGACGCGGACGCGCACGTGGACGTGGATAGGAGGAGGAGGTTGTGGCCGATTTTACTAAGACGGGGCAGTTTATTTGCGTAATCCCCCGAGGTACGACTGCCTATAGGGTTTTGGGCAGATTACGAGAGATGGAGCTGGATGCGCCTCGGACAATTAATATTCAGTTTTTTACCGATATTGGATCGATCGGTCGGGTCCGGGGGTTCATTGTAGCTAACTCCACGTGGGACCGCTTATCTAATACCGCCGCAGAGCGGGCCCACAAGGAGATTCCTTTAGAGTGTTTATGTACTTTTTCATTTATGGACACCCGGGGTGGAGGTTTACAACATTTTTTGACGACACCCGCTGTAGCTTTTACTCTTTGCGGCAAGACTCAGAGGATGACACTTCCTGAGTTCGCCATTGCCTTGGGTCTGTACTCACAGGAGTACTCAGTGTCCCAGGCATTTTTTGATGCGCACATCAGCACGTCCAGTGACGCGTTGTGGCCTTGGGGGTACTATTGGGTCCGGGGAGTTCACGACACCGAGTTCACGATCCCCGAATGCGCGGGCGAGTTGCCTTTACGACCCGTTACACCGATACCTACATCGGTGTATCGCCGTGACGATCGCTGGTTGTCATGATAGCAGGGAATGGGTCACCCAAAGTGACCTATTCTCCTTGCACGACTTACTTACCGGTGGGGGGGCCAACTTGGCGTACAGGTTGGCCGCATATTTCGCCGAGTACGCTTTTAAGCGTACCTCTTCCCACATTAGCTGTGGGGGCTTCGTCACCCGTCTGGCGAAGCATTTCCCTTGCCTCTTGTCCCCGCAGGTGGCAAAGGATATGACCCTAACACTCCAGCTTGACAGGGTTTGGAGGGGCACAACCCAATCGATGGGTTTGGCTCACGCGGTCGAGGGACAGGGGTTGGTTTGGGCGTATGGTGGGGATGAGGGAGAGGGAGCCGAGGGAGAGGGAAGCGAGGGGGAGGGGGGCGATGGAGAGGGAGGCGGGGGAGATGGAGACGACAGAGAGGGAGGCGGGGTACATGAGGGGGTCGATCATACCGTCGATCGATCACAGGTAGCTGCAAAGGATGTACAGGGTAATCGCCCGTACGTTCGACGGAGCGTGAGACAGCGTGTGATGCCTTCACCGGGGGTGGAGGAGAGACTCGTTCAGGTCGAGTCGAGACTAGCTCAGGTCGAGTCGGATGTAGCTGTAGTCAGGGGGGATGTACAGTGGATGGTCGAGGCGATTGTGGCTATACATTCTGGCGCGCCCCTACCTCCACGAGCTGGCGCTGCACCAACACCACCACCACCGCCGTAGCTGCTTATTGTATTTTTTTTTTTGTTATTTTACGTTTGAAACATTGTAAAAAATTTATCTTTTTGTTTGTTTTAGATGTAAAACATTGTAAATATTAATCTTATGTTTAGATGTTAAGTTGTTTGTTTAATAATTGTTGTCGTAGTTTATCATAATCATATCATATATTTATCATTTTACAAAGTGGAAACTTATTAAACATTATAAATACGTTTAACTACAAACTCGTAACATAATCCGATATATACAACACTATTTAAAAATTTATTAAACTTATTAAACGGTTTCCCGATTGCACCAAAAATTAACTTTTCTATACGGGATATACGGGTCGTATAACATTATATGGCCCGTATACATAATTCAAAACTAAAAACCCTTATCAAACCTGTGAAACAAAATTATGCAGGCCGTATAAAGTTATATTGCTCGTATATATCTGTATACGGCCCGTATATAAGTATATGTCCCGTATACAAATAAAAACAAAAAAACATTCCACCACATTAAATTCTGTGCATAAACATTCTATACGGCCCGTATACTAATAGGGATGTGAAAATAAGATTACAGGGGTGTATAAATAGAAGACCCCTTTTTAAATCAATTTCAAAGATTACGTCCGACCTAGATTATTACCCATCTATTTCAATCCAAATCCTGATCTTCTTTTCCTTTAATTTTGATTTGACCTCATTTAGGTGATGAATTAGGCTGAAATTATTAGTCTAATGATTGAAACTTAGTCCTATATCAAATAATTTCCAAACCAACATTGATTTCATAGCTTAAATTTTTTAAGGTGTGAATTATTCGTGAATGTAAGAGGTTCTAGCTTATGTTGTCTTAATCGAGTCCACGCTAGAGAGCACTCTCGCACAACAGATCCCCGGTTTAAACCCCTCATTGAGAAACTCATATCACCCAGACTTGAACTTAAGACCTAAAAGGAAAACTCATCCGGGCTCACCATAGGTAGAAATTAAATACCCATAACCACCACTAAAAAACTAGTGATGGTTGATTTCAATCAATGTTTTAAATACCGGTATGAACCGGCTGGTTATATCGGTTAAACCAGATATTGGACACGAGTCCGGTACGATAAAGGCCGGTAAAACCCGAATACGGTATGTCTTATGTACCGGCGGTAAATCCGGTTCTATCGGTTCAAACCGTTGTACCGGTTTGCATTATCTTAAGATTTTATTTCTTAATTTTAATAAAATACAATATTAAGGTAATATTGATCTTCCATATTTCCAGTAATTAACCTAGTGACTTCTATTCCAATATTTAATCGTTGTTGAAATTGTTACTGACCTCATACAATGCAATATTGTTTATAACTAATAAAAATATTCTTAAAATGCTTAATAGTTTACAATAAAAATAGTTGTTTTTAGATAAAACTATGATAAGTTACATAAATCCTATTGAGATTGGATTGTTTTTTAGATGAATTTGTATTTTATGGAATTTATGGGGTTAACTAGTAACCCGGTTCAACCGCCCGTTACAACCCGGTTCAACCGGTTAAACCATTTTAGAGCCCAATCCGGTATGGCTTAAAAACCGGTTTTTAAAACATTGATTTCAATCCTTAATCCTTGTATGAATACATTTTAACTTTTTTTAGCCAACTCCATTTTTATTTTTGACGCAAAAGGATGTCCCAATCAACGTTTTAAAAATTGGTTTTTAAATTACACCAGGTTGGGCTCTAAAATTGTTTAATCGGTTGAATCGGGTTGTATCGGGTGGTTCAACCGGGTTATTAGTTAACCCTGTAGTTCAATAAAATACAAATTAATCTAAAAAATAATCAATTCTCAATTAGGATTTATGCAACTGATCACGTGTTTATCTAAAAAACAACTATTTTCTAGTAAAATATTAAGCATTTTAAGAGCATTTTTATTACTTATAAACAATATTACATAGGATGAGATGGGTAACATTTTCAACAGTGATAGAATATTAGAATGGAAGACACTCGATTAATTACTCTACATATAAAAGGTCAGTATTACCTTAATATGGTATTCTATTATAATTGAAATCAAATTGATGAAAGGTCAGTATTACCTTAATATGGTATTCTATTATAATTGAAATCAAACTGATATGGATTTTTTTTCCCTAGTACTAGAGGGTGATTGGGATTACGTTTTGAAGTGATTATTTGATTATTGCGTTTGTAAAACATAAATAATCTAAAAAGGTGTTTGGATAAAAAAGTGATTATCTGCCTCCAAAACGCAGTTTAGAGAAGCATGTACCTACATGCTTTTTCAAAACGCAGTTTTGAAAACACAAAATCTATTTTGAAAACGTATAATCTATTTTGAAAACAACACCAAACACCCCTTAATATAGCAATTTGTTTTGGAAATGATCATGGAATCTGTATTAACTTTGGAGTGTCAAGAGCACCATAGAAAATAAAATAATGAATCGTGGAGTTGTAAAGCTACATCCATTTGCGGGTAGGTGAGAGGGGTGGTTTCTCGGTCCACTCCCATCGGGTTCCCCTACCAACAGACCAAACATCATCGTTGGTCAAGCGGCAACGACCCGACGGGTAGGGTATGGGTTGGGTCCTTGCTGCATGTAACACCTCAGAAAATTTTGTAGAAGCATATGGAAACAGGTGTCCGGTAACGCTCCAAATATTCCAGATTTTCTAGAAGAAAGGGACCAATTTCATGAAAATGGAAGATAATATAAGTTAGAGGGATCAAATGTGATAAAATGCCAAAAAAAATCATATTCTCATGGTCCCGTAGGGTCTGTAAGGCATTTAAAAATCACGTGGGCGCGCAAGGTCCTTACGGACCGTAAGCCTCCCCTTAGGGTCCGTAAGGGGACCGCTGGCAGACAAATTTGAGCTGGCAGTTACAGCTTGGTTCTCTGCCGCTTAACTCGCAATTGTGCCACCCTTACTCCTCCTTGAGACACCTGGGGTGCCACTAATCACCTCCTTAACACCTCATGGGACACTTGGCATCAATTGGGACCAATTTAGGCAAGTCAAAGGTCGAATCGAACTTTGCAACGTGATCGTAATAATGAAGGTGTTAATCCTTTGTGATTACACCATTTGGAAATCACGTTAAGTAGGTGAAATGACGAGTCAACGTATATTAAATAAAAAGTCAAAACATAGATTTTTATAAATTACGATAAGTGAACTTTTAAGTATCAAAACCCAAAGTTTTGACATCATAACAATTTATATAACATATCAGGGCATGTTTAATCATACCCAACTCGACATTTCCTGTTTAGAGCTCATTTCGTAGTCGAAATTAAAGTCAAACAGTTTGACTTCTTCATTGTTATATGACCGTATTATTGTAGGGAATAACCCTCTGAGGTTATACCTTCTGGTCATATCATTTGACGGGTTTATTGACAAGTACGCATAATATACTTTAAAATGCCGAAAATGCTCTTATGGCATACAATGGTTTCAAAACCAATGAAACTCATAGTCTGACTTTAAAACTGATATTACAACATTATGAAATATATTTTGGCATAATGGACTTGTTATAGACCTATTCGACCACCCAATACCGCATATGCGTGTGTCGCTAGTTTAAACAGAATAAAATGTATATAATAACCGAATCGGGTCAAAACCTTTCAAATTCATTTCTAATCAGAATGTTAGGTTATTAAACCCATATTACATATTTCCTTGTACTCAGAAGGGAATAAACCACATATTATCCGGTCAACGATTAATCTAGAGAAGCGAGCGTATCCATTAAGTTAACTGGTCAAAGTCAATGACTTATAAATGACCCGTTAACATTCTAATGGACAATATTTCCGTTCATTCCAGACTCGAAGCCTCCGATAAATTGCACCTAAGTTTAAGTTATTTTGTATATGGTTCTGCTAAACATATTAATATCATAAAGACTAGTACACGTAATACTCTTAGCCTATTTTATTTTATAAAGGCTTGTGATATGTCACTAGCCACTTGGTTAGGTATTGAAAAAGGGAGAATGACGTCATAGAAATGCTAATAACCCGTTTTAATCCGTTTTGCTTGATAAGTTAAACAGTTAGGGTTAATACGACCGTGTCCTAGATATCCCGACTCATTTAATTGCAAATGGTCATGACCTAAGCTCGGGGTGTAGGCTTACTGTAGGACCGGTTTTGACTCCGAAATGATTGCGAAACGAACGTATGACGTGCAGAAACCGTACACGAACATGACCTAACACACACGATGTAAAATAAACGTGATTCTATTAGAAATTTGACAAAAACAAGCACCTTGAACCACTTTCTCTCTCTAGATTCTCTCTCTAGATCTAGAGCTCTCTAAACTTCAAAATGTGCAAAAGTTCCTAAAATATGACATAACATCCTATTTATAGGCCAAGGCTTTAATGAAACTTTTCATTAATTACAAGATTGCCACCTTGCCTTTTGACTAGATATAACACTATAAAGACTCGTTTTCTTCTGTTTCTCTCTACGGCTCGGATTGACGAAGGCGATAGACATAAATGCACTAACAGACTCCCCCTTGGATATTGCCGCAGTCAATCTCGTAGCGTCTTGTCTTTCTCTCTCTCTCTTTGAGTTTTCTTGAAGCTTTAACACGTTTTCATCAACGTAGACTCTCTCGTGCTTGAACAAAATCCCCGTGGATCTGTCATCAACTTCAGCTCCCCCTTTCTGTAGACTCTTCTCTTCATCAGGCTCCCACTTTCGTCAAGCTTCCGTGCTTTGGGATCGACACCTTGCTTTCCGTGTACAAGCTCTTCTAGGATAGTTACATGGCTCCTTGAATCCATGCTTCCTTTTGCGTTGAGCTCGTCTTCAGACTCCCCCTTAGACTCAGCTGTCGGGATCGTAATCTGGTACAACATCTGTAAATCTCAAACGTTTATAAGTACAAACATTTTGATCATTCAAATATCCAGGAATTGTGACCTGGCTTTTTTAAACTTTCTAAATCAAGATTCTGGCTTTAAGATATAATAATATGAAAATATCCAGGATTATCTTGACTCTCTTCCCCTATCAACAAACTTCAAAGATTTGGCAGTTTTTAATAATTCAACATCGAAAACTGGCTCTTTTACAGATTTTAACAATCTAAGAATCCAAATCCCTCATAGTTAATCATCCAAGTTCAACTTAATGACCTTGGAGATATCACAAACTGTTTTTGATTTTTTATTAAAACTTCAAGTTTCAAATTAATGAACTTGTTTTATTTTCAGAAACACAATCAGCATACTTAGATTTTGAAACTTAGCCTCCCAGACATCGGTTGTCGAAACTAAAACAGAATCAAAAATCTTTTTGTATTTTTCTGAAACATAAAGCAGTAAAGAAATATTTACAAACATATTTACAGACAATATTTTTGTTTGAGTTCGTGTCAGAGGATCATATCAGTTTTTAATAAGTCACTAGTACCGTTGAGCTTTAAACACTTTAAGTTCTAAACGATTCACTTAGATTGTCAGTATACTGATCCACTCAAATTTTCACACAAAGTTCAACTGTTTCGAGATATGAATTTAGTGTTTTAAGGACTTAACTTATTCGCGTGTCCCACCTCAGAATATACTCCCGTATCCAGACTCCTATATTCAGTCTTACAGGTGAATGTACACTAATGATATCTGTAAACGGGTAATGCGAAACCGTGAGAGCTCATGTCAGAACTTCCGTTCGTGCAGAGAGATGACGGCTCGACTTTAGGTGTGTCCCGTTTGGGGATCTTTTCTTCAACAGCACATGATTAGCATTTTTCAATGTTTCATCAATCTTTATGCTGAGGGTGAGCTTTATGATTAAAGCAATGCAAAGTATTATACGAGGACTAGGCTATTGCTCCCGCAAAATCAAAAGTCCAGGTATAATACCCCAGATATCACCACGCACAAAGACCTAATATGTCAGAAATAGAAAGCCCTTCAAACAAGATTTCGGGGGTTACCCATATATCCGAGAGATGTTCCCCACGAGATAAGTAAAGTATTTGATATTTAGGTTTATATCTCGAAAACAATCTACTAAGCGTGTAAAAATCTACTGGCATATCATCAGTGAGACCGTTTATCACAATTTAACTTTCCATTTCTTTAGCGTACTGTGATTGTCTACCGATGTACTATCATTTCCTCTTTTTACACAAAAACTCTTTTTCGAATTTTATCATGTTTTTGGCTTTTTCAAATTTTCAAACGTTTTTGTATTTTCTGAAAACTCTTACTTCCCCTAAAATGCAAAACCATTTAAAGAAAATTTGACAAACCGACACTGATAGCTTTGTCTCGCCATCCATCTTCTGCTTAATGTGTACCGAATTGCATGAAAAGCAGTAAATACCCCCAAGATTTACAACACATTGATCTTTTACAGTTTGAAAACCGTTTTTCAATCTTGTGAACTTAATCATGTTTGTTCTGCCGTGAGGGTTTCGGTATATTCAAGTAACATATTTTTGAAATTTTTGGATTTTTTGACAAAATTTAAAAACAAACATATTTTTGGTTTTTAAATTTTTAGGGTTTTTGAAATATTGTTTATTTATATATAGAAAACAAACAAACTCCTTGTTTCAACCAACACAGGGTTCAGTAGCCTCCTCCTCTTGTGCCAGGCTGCTCCAATTTCCATTCTCACAGTCTTCAGTTTTCTTGAGCACCTGCACATTCAAATTACTCAATTACTTGAACAATGTAGCCCAGGTCTGTTTGACCTTAGGCATTTCAACACAATATGCATCATTTAACTTCGGAAAATCTTTGTCATTCTGAACAAAGACTTTTTCAATTTTCATTTCAACTTTGTCGTCATTAACCAAAGCAATTTGTTTCTTAGCACTCCATGTTTGACCTTTTGGAGTACCTCGTTTGTAAAAATGTGACTCTTTTTTAACATTTTGATTTTGAACAACATTTGATTTCCAAAACTGTTGGGGTTTTGTCATATCAACTGATGTTTGCCAACTTTGCGTTGTTCTGAATCAGGGTGTGTGAGAATTCCAGGTCTGTCTTGAATCGAACCTATTCAGGTTTGATTTCCAATTTTGGTTCGAAACAAACTTGTTTGTGTTGTACCTCTAAGTTTGTTTTGAATCAAATCTGGTTGACCTTTATTTCACATCCTCAGATTTTTGTTTTTCCACCTCATCAGACTTCTTTTTCTCAACATCAACAGGTTTCAGATTTGGACACTTGCGTGCAAGATGTCCAGTTTGATCACATTTGTAACATGTTCTCTTGGACACATCTTTGACCTGTGGTTGTTGCTTTTTCTTTTGAGCATAGAACTCTTCATTAGACTGTCGTCTAAATTGGAGTTCTTTCTCTTCTTCGGAACTTGTTCCATGAACAAAATTCATTTTTGTCTGATAATTTGGTGTTTCATTTTTCTTCCAATTCTGTTTCTTCTTATAACCCAACCCAGCCTTCATGTTTTTCTTCTTGTAACCAGATTTGTTATAGAAAGTTTTGTGACTTTTCCAGCAAACTTTAAAATTTCAGACTTTTCAATCTCAACCATCTTGAAAACTTTGTCAATCTTTTCTGAAATCACATTCTGAATCGGGAATACAACATCTAAGAATAATTTGTCTGATCCAATCATGGTATAAACCAATCCTTTTGAATCATCATTCAATTTATTTTTCAAATTTTGAGTTTTTCAGATATTCTTCATGAAAACTACCTTCATTTTCATCCTGTGATTTAGATTTACCTGTTTCAACCGACTCTTCTTTCAACACACTTTCAACGACTTTACCTACCACTTCTGAATCACTAGAATCATCAGATTTGGAATAGGTGACGTCAATATTGTCTAGCAATTGATCTACCATGTTGAAAGCTTTTTCGACCTTTTCATCATCATAAAATACGAACTTTTCCGGTGGTGGAACTTGATGAAACTCTGAGCCAATACCTTTCTTGTTTTGCTCAGAATCTTTCCCATCTGGTTTTGTGTTGAAAATTCTTTCAAGCACATATGACGGCGCATGGTAACTTTTTAATTTGTTTTTATCCTGTTCTAAATCAACTATCTGACGTTTTAGCTTAGCAACATCTTCAATATATGAATTTACAACATCTTGTTTAATTTCATACATTCGTTTTAGTTCCTTTGTTGTTTCAGAACAATAATTCAATCTTGATGGAACAAATTTCATTTCACCCTTCACCTTTTCATATGACTCTTTTGTAATGTGATATGCCAATTTTATTGAATCATATTCTTTCTTCATTTCTTGACAAACATTTTCTTTTTGATCACATTCTTTTGTCATTTTCAAAACATTTGCTTTCAAAACTTCACTTTCTTTTTCTAACATTTTACATTTTTCTGAAAGTTTTTCATTATTGTCTTTTAAAACCTTTTCGTTTTCTAACATTTCTTTGCATTTATTTTTGAAAACTTCTTCGATTTTGGTGAATTCAATCTCTCTTGTTCTGAATTTTTCGTCTTTTTCAGTACAAACACTGCACGTTTCCATGCATTTCTTGCATTGTTCAACAGTTTCATTTAAGACTTCAGAATCAGAATTTACCTCAGTGATTGACACCTCGGTGTTTGTTGCAACTTCTGTTTGATCAACATCTGTCTTTTTCTCATCACCAGCACCATCATCACTCTTCACTTCTTCCAAACTTTCTAGCTTCTCCTCAGCTTCTTCAACTTGCTGATCTTCTGTAACAGCTTCTTGTTCAACAACTTTCACTTCTTCAACTTTAACTTCCTCAGCGACTTTCTTCAAATCGTTCACCATCTCATCAACACTCTTCTTCATTCTTTCTTCATCCCTCTTCCTCAAACTTGAAATCATAACATCTCTAAGGTGTTTTTCAAATTTTTTTACATATGTTTTGTCTTTCCCAATATTTGTATAGTACTCAATGGATCGAGGAATTTCTAAAAGAACATCTTCAAAGATTATGTCTTTCTTGGGAACAACAGGTTCACCATTTCTGTTGACATAGCATTCTCATTTCTTGTCCCATCTCTTGTTGACTACAACACTCTCATACTCTTCTTGCATTTCATCCATTCTGTTCCAAGCAATGTTTCTTTCTCGGTACGTTTTCTCACTCAGAATATCTTCTCTTGTTTTCTATTTGATTTCAGCCATGATGTTTTCTTCTTGAATCACCTCGAAACAAACAAACAAACAAACACAATCAGTTCAAACACTTATCAAACAACTAAATTAAACTGATACTCTGTGCGAACTGAATCACTCGAACTAGTCAATATTCTGTGCGAACTGAAAGTTGACAGACTGTGCGGACTGCTATGACCTGGATCAAAATCAAACGACCTGACTCTACTCCCAACAATCTGACAAGGTTCAAGGGAACTGGACCTTTGAATGATCAAACTGTGTGAATTGAACTTAAGTCCAAATGACCTGGTCCACTTGATTGTGAGCACTATACGACAAAAACTTTTCAAATATACAAACTGATGAATCAAATCTCTAACAATTATTAAATGCTTACACACATATCACTGTATCACATGCAAATAAATTGGGCCGACTGTAATGATGTTACAAAGTGGGTCTATTATCAAGCTGATAAGTCACAAGGGCCAACACGAATTAATGTCAGTTTGTAAATGAGCCGTCCATCTTTTGATTAAATGCTGATTGGGCCTATTTTTTTAAATGTACAGATTGAAGTTTAGATTGGGCCAATTAATTTGTTTATATCAATTCAAGTAATCACATGCAACAAACACTACTCGAAATCTGATTGGGCCGATAACAGTTATTGTGTTTCAAAACCACATACACACTGATTGCTGATTGGACCGAACTATTACACATGCAAACCTTATCATATTTGAAACGGTATGACTCGATATATGTTGACTGCACAAAGTTTTAACTTTTTGAAAATGGCCGACATATATTAATTGAAACAGTTTTCAATGCGACTTGAAATAAATGCTATTCTCAATTCAAATGGGTCGGTGCCTTTAATTGTTTCACATGTATTGTCAGTTAACATGCAATTTACTTTTAATGATGTATTGTTATTGGACCGATTACTTTTGATCAGTTCACATGCAAATCAATATTCGATGAGTTTTAAGTACACCGAGTGTATCACATGTACTGACAAACTATTAAAGGCCGACAAACTTTAATTCATTACTGATTTAATTGGACCCAAGAACTGTTTTATTCAATCAAAGCACATAGATTCTGTTAATTCAATTAAGATGTTCACGTGTGACATGTTCAAACGAAATTACAATCTGTTACTTTCACGCGGAATTACCAAACGGAATTATCCTTTCAAACGAGATTACCAAATGGAATTATCCTTTCAAACGGGATTACCAAACGGAATTATCCTTTCAAACGGGATTACCAAACCGAATTATCCTTTCAAACGGGATTACTAAACGGAATTATCCTTTCAAACGGGATTAGATGTTTTCAAACGAAATTAAGGTGTTTTTCAAACGGAATTAGGTGATTTCAAACGGAATTAGGTGTTTTCAAGCGAAATTAACTTGATGTCACTCGTTATCGGACCAAAAACCTTCGACTTCTCTCAAACGGCTGGGAATTAGGATCTGAAACTTTGTAGGTTGTAGATCAGTTGTTTTTGCACAACATATCAAAAAATCATGTAATTTGGACCGTAAAAACCCGTTCAATTTGACGATTTTCAGTGAAAAACGTGAAAAAAATGAAAAAGATGAAGAAATAGATGAAATTCGGATCTGAAATCGATGAAATCCTGTGCGAAATCGTGTGATAGATCAGTGCAATCGAGCTCCTGCTCTGATACCACTTGTAGGACTGGTTTTTACTCCGAAATGATTGCGAAACGAACGTATGACGTGCGGAAACCGTACACGAACGTGACCTAACATACACGATGTAAAATAAACGTGATTCTATTAGAAATTTGACAAAAACAAGCACCTTGAGCCACTTTCTCTCTCTAGATCTAGAGCTCTCTAAACTTCAAAATGTGCAAAAGTTCCTAAAATATGACATAACATCCTATTTATAGGCCAAGGCTTTAATGAAACTTTTCATTAATTACAAGATTGCCACCTTGCCTTTTGACTAGATATAACACTATAAAGACTCGTTTTCTTCTGTTTTTCGTTACGGCTCGGATTGACGAAGGCGATAGACATAAATGCACTAACACTTACACATGAAAGACGCTAATGCTATGTATTTATATGATATTGGAAATGTGGTATGTCGATTAATCTTGTACCGACATTTGATTTCCGGTCTCCGATTGTATTGACAAGCATGTAAAACTGGTAACAAGAGATTTAGTTTGTCCCAAGTTATTTAAATATACCAAATGGTATAAAATAACTTTTGAAAAGATTTTTTAAAAGAGTCAGTTAATTGGATTTACCAGGGAAAACTGACGTATTTTCAAAAGACTAAGCGCATGTTATTAGCAAATACGGAATATGCTGGAACAGCTTGGTCTTGAGATTTTGGAATTTGCAACTACACGGAAAAGAGCCTATTAATCTCAAGTGATATTTATATTTCGATCCGCCTGTGAATATTTTTGTACGAACAACTTATATAACTTTATTTATTACTTTCAAGCTTTTATTTTATTTACATTATTTTATTTCCATCTTCCGCAATCTGTTGTGATTACTGTTATCAATTGTCACATATAAACCCCAAGTCCGGGCCCATGAGAAATCAGGGTGTGACACTGCATGGAAAAGTGGTTAATGATTTTGTTGTTTTAAAAAAATAGACCGTTCATGTTTTTAAATTATTTTTTCCTTTTAAACATTATAAAAATATAACCACAACATTTCACAATCACAAAAATAAAACCAAAAACTCTTACATCTCTCAACTTTTTATACATTTCTTTACCCACAATTTGTTTACGCAATGTCTCATGAGTTTTTTACTCCACCGTTCGAAATCCTGGATGTGTTAATATCAGACAACAGTAGCCTACAATTTTTTAGATATCGTCGAATGAGCCAAGTTAGAAAAAAGATATATTTATTCGAGTTATTTGTTTTATTTTTAATTAAGTTAAAATGATATATTTATATTTGTAATTAAAAAAAGAAAAAAAATGATAGTATAAAGATCTAAGTGGTGCCACTAAAGAGGATAGTTAATGGTAGTGCAAGATCTAAGTGACATGATGCAAGGAGATTGGTGAGCGTTAGGGTACCCAGTTTGGATACTCATTCTCTCTTAAGAGAGAGGTGACATGATGTGAAGGGAAGAGAAATATATTGAGAGAGATAAGAGAGAATTCCTCAAGTAAGGATAAAAATGTTATACTCTATGTTGTAGGGTGGCATCTTGTGCCACCTTACTTTAATCAAGCGCAAACACCAAAACATGTTTGTTAAAGTTGGGCGCCTAAGGGAGAGGCACCAACCCATTAACGGAGCTGAGAGGGTAAGGAAATGGTTCACCCACAATCAACCAATCACACTTTTTGTTTTTTTAGTTAAAACCACAACATGTTTGTTAAAGAGTAGGTTAATTAAAGTCCCATTGCTTATGTGACAATGACGTGACACTTTAATTACTTGAGTATGCTTCTCAAATTTTTGAATCTGCTGCAGATGTCATTATAGAAGGAGAAGTTGTTCTTCTTTTTTCTGCATCAGCTACTAATCATTTGGAATCGATCTAGTTGCTTAACTTATCTTATGTGGTTTGGGCATACAGATTCGACTAGCATTTCGTGGAAATCATAGTTGGTATTAGACAAGAAGGAAATTCCTTCTCTTCTGTTGTCACAAGAAAGGACTAGGTTTCTAGCCAAGCCAGGGAATCTACAACCGATTGTCAAAAAATCCCCCCTACGGGGTAAGAAGCAAGGAAGGAGTGCCACTTTCAAGAATTCTTTTTTAGTTCAATCACCCGCCGAAGTGAATCCTTCGAAATAGCCAAGCTGGTAAGTAGAAGGGCAAGGTGACCACAGGGAAAGACATTACCAGAAGGAAAGTAGTCCAACTCAATGTCTTACGCATCAGTGGCATTTGAGTGAAAGCAGTAAGTCACTGGCCAAGAATCATCGACTTTGGAGTTACCAGCTCAAGGCAACTCATGGGAATTTATTTAAGTAAGAACGATCCCTAGTGTCATCCTCTTCGTCTTCTCTTTAGGAAAGCATTTTAAGTATACTGTAACACCCCAAAAATTTTCGTCCAACTATGTGACGACACGTCTCCCGAATTTCCAACTAATCCCGACTATTTGGAAGGAGAGGGACCCACACTGAATATATATTAATCGACACATGTCCCAAATTTCCAACTAATTCCGACTATGTGGAAGGAGAGGGAATTTTCGTCCAACTAAGTTCGACACGTGTCCAAAATCTCCAACTAATCCCGACTATGTGGAATGGTAGGGACCAAAACTGCCCAAATGGAGAAAAGATATAAAGTCCAAGGACCAAAAACATAAAATTCCAAAAAATTTGCTCCTGAGGTCCCTCACGGGCCACAAGGCTTAGCCCTTACGGTCCGCAAGGGAGATTCAATTTGAATTACGCGTCAGGGATCCTTATGGACCGCAAGGCATAACCCTTACCGTCCGTAAGGGGTGTTCGGTGACAGTAGAATCACAACTATCATTCGTTTGTTGTTTTACTAGCACCTGGTCGTGTTTTTTCCACTCTTGCTCCTCCTTGTGATACCTTAGGTGCCACTAATCAGCTCCTAATCAACTTCGCTAACACTTGTCAAGATTTGGGGCCATTTGGAATTGTATAAATACCTGATCATGAGTTCTTTCAAACTCACACCTTCAATTTCACTCTAAAGCTGTTCTTTGGAGCATTCCCGAAGTTTAGGAGCAGATCTTAATCCTTCTTAGGAGTCCTGTAATCTAGCATGTACTTCTCCTTTGCTCAAGTTCATTTAACTAGTTAATTTCCAACTGAAAGTCAAACAATTTGACTTTTAGTTTGACTTTCGGTTTTGACCACTATGGTCAAGTTAAAGTTCAATCCGAACTTTAATACGTGATCGTAATAATGTTGGTATGATTCCCATGTGATCATATCCTCCGACAATCACGTTTAATAGGCGAAATGATGAGTCGAGCATATTATATCTAAAAAGTCAAAACTAGTAAATGTGCATTTTACGATAATTGAACTTTAAACTATCAAAACCAAATGTTTTGACATCATATCAGTTTGTATGGCCTAATATAACATATTTTGACATGCTCAACTCATCATACTCAGTTTAGGCCTCAATTCTATATCGAAAGTCAAGCAGTTTGACTTTTGCTTTGACTTTTGATTCTAACATGTTTGGTCGACATTAGAACACGTTTAAACCCAACAATATGATTGTATTAATATAGTGTATAACCCTCTGGAGTTATACCTCTTGGTCATGTCGTTTGGTAGGTCAAATGACAAGTCATGTATATATATATATTAAAAATGACGACTATGCCCTTTTTCGTCGTACTAACCAAATAAACGGTTTCAAACTAAACTAATTAACATTCTGACTTTCAAACAGAATTTCTTATGTTATAAAATATGTTTTGACACCTTGGGCTTGTCATAGACCCAACTAACCCCCCGAACCCGCTTATATGTGCATAAATAGTTATACGAACCTAGTTCGCATACACTAAGTGTGATGGGTCAAATTACTTCAAAATCACTTCAAAACATAATTTTTGGTTAAATAACCTTTATCCAATGATTCATTGCACTCGGATAGGTATAAACCACATTCTATCTGGTCTACGCTTAATCTCACGAAACTGAACCTATTCTTGAGTTAATGGGTCAAGTATAAGGAACTTACCTATGACCATAGACATTCTAACAGATAACTAATTCTGTTCATTCCGGACTATAGAACCCCCAGATAATCGAACTTGGGTCAATAATACTTAGACTTGCAGCTTTTGCTAAACTAAAAATCGTTATCGGTTGGAAGCTAGAAAAAGGTAAATACTCTTAACTTATTTTATTTTTAAACTTGGGATATGATAAACATGCCACTTGGAGCGGGTATTATATAAATGAGCCCTGAGATCTGCTTATAAATATAAGAACTCGGTTTAATCCGTATTACTTGATAACTGAACAATTGGGGGTTAATGGTACCGTATCCGGGCGTCGACACATGAACTATTATGTCCATACTAAATAACGCGCCGGGGTAGGCATACTGACTATAAGACGCGTTATTAAACTTTGGTGGATACCTTAATCATTATAGCACTGAAAATGACCTGCGCTGATTTCTAGTTCCTGAATCCCGACTGTATGACAAGTATTGTAAAACTGGCGATAAGATAAAATCCCAAGAAATATTAAATGATTACCTATTGGTTTTCTCTCTCTATGAAACTCTTTTTGAAAAACTATTTTCAAAACGAGTCGGTTAATTGTATTTACCAACGAAAGCTGACGTATTTTCAAAAGATTGAACCGTAGGTACCGAACCTTGATACTAAGCTGGGAATCCGGGTCGGCTATGATAAAAGCTTTTGAATTTGCAACTCGCCACTTAAGGCCTATGATGTCTAAAGCTCTTTTTACATTGGTCTCGCCTGTGGGCATACACTGAACGCTTGTATATAACTTTTATTTAT
Source organism: Helianthus annuus (assembly GCF_002127325.2). Classification (NCBI taxonomy): domain Eukaryota; kingdom Viridiplantae; phylum Streptophyta; class Magnoliopsida; order Asterales; family Asteraceae; genus Helianthus; species Helianthus annuus. The sequence goes on along the minus strand of NC_035446.2, from coordinate 102,538,540 downwards.
AAATTCAAGTCTTTTATTTAATTAAATATTTTTACTCCAATACTTCCATTGCATATAAATTGTGAAACTATTATCCAATCGTCACGCTTAAACCCTACCCTTTCGGGCCCACTGGAAAGCGAGGCGTGACATATACCAGCACCATATTTTAATAACTGCAACAATTTGAGTCCAATTAGCTAACTGTTTTTTATTTTCTCAGTTAACTTAAAATAATTTACCAAAATATTCTTAGATAAATATAAAACATTATTAAATTTATAGTTAAATACATATATGAAGAAACACTAGATAAATGGTCGGAACCGAGATATCTAGGGGGTTTGAATCCGCATAAAAGGTTAGTTCTCTCTCAATTGATTCAGTCGCAGCCGAGTTCCTTCGCCGGTGATTATGCAAAACAGAGCACCGTTAGCCTCGTCAAGGGGAGAAGAGGGTTCTCTCCTTGACCCGACTCCGGTGTGAGAATAAGTATTTGTAATGGATAAGATAAAGTATTTGAGTAGTGAATGTGATCTGAGTTTATACCTGAAGAGTTCTCCTATTTATAACCGGGAGTTTGGGAGGGAAAATCTGTTATTGAAAAGATAACGGAAGATGCTAACGCCGTAGCGGTTATTTTTCCTTCCGTTAAGTCCTTTTAATCTTTGTTAAGTTGCTTTGATCCTGATGTGAATGCACACGGATCGTGACTTGATCTATGGTTGGGGAATTGCCACGTGGAAAGTGGTTTAAGTGGAGATCATTCTCCAATTACATGCTATCGTTGTGATTTCAGGACGTTTGTGGTAATGACACGTGTCCAGATGGTTATAACCGTCTGGGTGGTGCACGATCATATTCCTTCTAGAAGATTACTGCTGTAATCTGGTGTGACACCTTACAGTGTGCATACAGCTGCATAAATCTCAAGTCTGGGTAAAATGATATTTGGGCGGAAGTATTGTTCTTTGGGTTTTTAACTCTTTGCCAATGGAAAGTGGCGCAAGGATTTTATGCTTTCCTTTAGGCGCGCGACTATCGCTTGTTGATCTCTTTCTTCCTTTTGCAAGACCAATGCGCGGCCGCGCAAGGTTGAAGGGTTGAAAGGCCAGTTGGTGGTATGGTCCCATATCCTTTTTATGAGGTTTTTGGGACCTTACCCCTTCAAGTCCCCCCAGTCTAGTGTTGTACTTATGCAAATAAGTGGAGCATTGGACTTAGGAGAGAGAAATGTCTATTTGGGCGCGAAAAAATGAGAAATCTGTTGTGAGAAGATTGAATTTTTGTTTCGAAGATTTTGGAAATCTTTTGACTTTATGGGATGGTACAGCTAGGACTGCAGGTCAGGCTGACACTGCCAGGTATATGCTGCTATCCGTGCTTTTCACGCGCGTGTACAGACGCGTGTGTACTTTTTCTGCTGTTTTGGGGGACTGTGATACCCGGAAAAATCACTGTGACGGTTACCGATGCTATTTATTGCGATAAGTATATAGCGTTTGGGTATCTTCCTAGTGCCATCATTGTTTTGTTGAAAAACTTTTCCCCTTCCTTTCTTTCCTGGAAATCCATTATTCCCCTTTTTATGTCGACCGGAGAACATCAAGAAGGTTTTGCTGAAGAGATGTCAACTGAACTTCCACCATTGAAGTGGCCTAGAGCGTCTTTTGACGGTTTGGTTCGGAATCTCAAGTTTCCAGAAAGCTGGGGTGCTCTGTACCCTAAAGAGGGGCAGACAACAGCAGATGCTCCGGCCGGGTATATTACCCTCTTTTGGGATTTTTTCTGCGATGGCAACTTTCGTTTGCCTGTAACGACGTTTTTTCTTGAAATCCTTGCGTTTTACAACATTCATCTTTCTCAACTTCATCCTATTGGTATGGTCAGAGTTCGACATTTTGAGTTTGTGTGTCGGACTATGCATATTGAGCCGACCGTTCCTCGATTTAGGGTTTTTCATCAAATGCATTGTACCCAGGGATTTTATTCATTTGTTCAAAGGGCTACTGCAAAGAAGATTTTGCTTAATCCTCCGAAATCTTTCCATGATTGGAAACAGAAATTCTTCTTTATCAAGGCCGGAGTGATTCCGGTGAGGATGGTTTTGAGGGGAAAAGAAGATGTTCCTATTGAAACACTCCGGACCCCTTCTGATGAAACTTGGTACCAGGATCTGAAGGAGATACCTAACATTGCTTTGCCGGAGAAAGCCCTTGTCGGAGCTGGGATGAGTTTGAACTGGAAGATGGACCGGGACGACAAGCCTGTGTATACAGAGGGAGGCCATGGTATGGTTTAGGTTCCTCTCTTCTTCTTCTTTTCTATTATTATTTTATTATTATTATTATTATTATTATTATTATTATTATTATTATTATTATTATTATTATTTTTGAGCGTGTCCCCCTTTTTTTGCAGTTGTTTTGCTGTATGTTGTTGCATACAAAAGAGAAAGGGGGAGAATGGGTACCATTAAGAAAAATCCTGATGAAGAGTCTTGGTGTGATCGTATTGCGAGGAATTTTTCTCTTCCGCGGGACGCGGATTTGTCTGAACATCCTGCTGCTGGCGTAGGTAAGATTGCGCATACTGTCTGTTTTAACTTTTTATTTGCGCCCTTGAGTGAATTGTTCTTTGCGCTTAATAGGTGAGTTGTCAAATTTGGGCGTAGGCCCTGAGAAGAAAAGACGCGCTACGACTAGTAATGTTGCGCCAAAGAAAGGCGATGCTGGGAAGACTCAATCTTCTAAAGCTAAAAATGTTGAGAAGAAAGGTATGCGCCATTCTTCTGACAAGTGTGATTATGTGGTGGTTTCTGATAATTTGGAGGGTCTTACGCCCGCAGTTACTATTAGGCGACCGAAACCGGAACCAAAAGATTCTGCTGATATTCCTCCATCCAACCCAGATGATCCGATTGATTTGGAATCTAGCCCTGAGCATTTAGTGCAAAGGGGAGCGAGCAAGAGAAAACAACCCTATACTGACGCGGAGGGTCAACCTCCTAAGAAAGTTCAAAGAAAGAAGATTATCCGAAGGGGGAATCTTGATGCTTTTGTTACGGAATCTGTTCCTGGTAAGTAGCATCTTCCTTTGTTTCCTTTTTATGGATTAGATTCTTACGGATTTTTATTTTTACGGCAGCTCCTGTTGCTCCAACCTCCACAAACGTGCAATCTGTGGTGCATGAAGAACTTCCTCCTACCCCTCCGCATGCTTCTGCAGCTGTCCAGTTGAACGCTGCAGAAGGTGCAGATGATGATGCGGAGGAGTCTGTTGAAACCGAGAGGCCTGCTGATGCTGGCCTAGGTATGGTGGATGATACTGATACTCCTTCGGCCCCTGAAGTGGTTGCTCAAGACCAAAGGGGAGGGGCAACTGATAAAACTCCTACTTCTTCTCCTTCAGACGCTATGCCGGAGCATGCTGAGAGGACGACGGTTGAAGAGCAAGACTCGTCTGCCGGCGTTAGCAAACAATCTCCCATCCGCCCAGAGGAAACTTTGGGAGATTATTACTACCAGAGTTATTCGGAGAAGGATGCTGCTGACCTTCATGCCCCTGTTTGGAATTTGAAAAAAGGAGATACTTTCGCGGACTGGCATGTGTGCCAAGATTGGCTGCAGGGGATATTTCCGCCTGGGGAGGTCAAGTTTCAAGAAACCCGATCTTGTGAACAGGCCTATCAGTCTTATGTTGCTGAGACTGCTTCTCATGTTTCTACCACCCACCGTATTGTTCGTGAGTGGTATAATATGCATAAAGAGCAGAAATCTTTTATGGTGGCTCAGAAGAAATTTTCCAACGATGAGAGACGTCTGGCTCAATTGATGGCTAAATTAAAAGATGATCAAGCCAAGTTTGAGGCTGAGCGCAAGATTGAGGAATGGTCTGTTGCTGGTTGGAAAAGAAAGGCCGAAGCTGAGGCTGCTCTTCTTTCTGAAGAACGAAAAAATTGGAGGAAAATTTGTGAAAAAGATAATGCTGAGAAAGCAAATCTCTGCACCATTATTTGTAATCTCAAAGCTGATGTTGAAAAGCTGAAGAATCAAGAAGCGGAGGTTGAAAGATTGAAGAAGGAGAAGGCTGACTTAGAGGCTGCGCTGGCGGAGGCGCGTTCTCACAGGGAACGGAGTGAGCAACGGGAGGTACAAGCTTTAAGCACTCTTGCCATTAGAGATAAAGAACTAGAGGAACTTACTGCTTTGGTTTCTGACCAGGAACAACTGAAAAAGGACCTGGAGCTTGCGCGTTCCGAACATGCTGAATCCTCTCGCCGCTTGACTGAGGCTGAAGAGAAACTGGAAAGTTCAGAAACGGCGCGGGTCTCAGCGGAAAGTGAGCTTGAGCCCTTAAAGAACGATATGACCTGGTTGAAGGATCGTGGGATTGCTTGTGTAAGTTCCCTTCCTTATATATGCGCTTGCTTTTGCTCTTCTCTCTTCTTTTTTCTTTTTTGTTTTACCAATGTCGATTGATTTCATAGGTTGCTGAATCTGTATTGAACTCTAAAGAACTGGATAAGACTGTTGCTGATTTGGTGGTTGCTGCGCGGCGGGATGGTTATGCGCAAGGTTATGCAGAATGCTCCCAACATGTAAATAGTGCGCTGAAAGTTACTTGGGATGATAGCAAGTCCGCTGCTTTTGGCGTAGATACTGCTGCTGCGCTTGCTTCTCTGAAGGCAGAGTTTAATAATTTACAACTTCCAGTTATGGAGTTGATAAATGTGGCGCTGCAGTCGGATGATCCGGTAACGCAGCTTAAAGAAATCTTCCCTGATGAGGATGAAGAGTTAGAGTAGGGTGAAATTGTTTTTGAACAATTTGTGTTTCCCCCCTTTTCTCTTTTTTTTTTTTGTGTGGAATGTAGATCCTTATTTTGTTGCGCTTGTTTGTGTAAAACTTGAAACACTGTCGTGTTTGAATCTTTTCAGGGCGTATTTGTACGCTGAAGGTAATATGTTTCTATTTGTTTGAATGACTTTACAATATTTGCATGAGTACAATTGCTTTTACTTAAGTAAGGCGAATAAAGTTGGTATGAATCTCATGTGTGAAGCTTATGGTCGTTTGTGAAGTAATCACTGACCGCGTATGGAGCTCATTTTATACTACCATAATGTTTTTGCGCTTACTAAAAAGAAATTGCATGCATTTTGTAAACACAAATGATAGAAACTTTGTAATTTTATTCATGGATAAAGCTCAGAGGCGTTACAAAGTCTTTAATAATTAGATGGAACTTAACTTACTCCTTGATAGTTTCGCCATATTTGATGTTTTTTCCTGCGGGGAACTCTACAGAGTCCCTTGAGTCTTTGCTCGCTTGCTGGAGGTTTCTTCCCCCCGGGTAATCTGCTTTATCTCCTTGCGCATATTCTGGAGTAGATGCGCAAACTCCCCATTTTTGAGGGCTTTCTCTATTTCTGTGCGCAAGGAAATGCAGTTGTTTGTGGTGTGCCCAGTGTCCTTATGATATTCGCAATATTGCGCCAGGTCTTGACCACGTTTACTCTTCATTGGGATTGGCGGTTTGAACTGATAATCCTCGGTACTCAGAACCTCTGCCGGGGTCTTTGTTAGGGGGGTCCACTGCCTCTCCCTATTTTCATGCTTGTTTTCTCTTTGAGCAGAGAGTTTGTTAATTGTTGTGCGAGCATCTTCAGAGGAGCAACTTCCGGATGACTCGCGCCATGATTTTTTGAACCTTCGCTCGCCCGTTGCACTTAAATCTGTGGGCCTGCTGTGTGGTGGTGGTGGCCTATTTGTAGTAAGGTTTTTCTCCGTCTGCGCATAAACCTTGGCCGCCGCCATTATCTTTTCCCAACTCTTGGGAAGGCCATCTGTTCCGGATAATACTTTGACCATGTCGTCACATCTAACCGCGTACTTAAACTGAGCACGGATTAGCTGTTCGTGAACACCACCGATCTCCAACACTTCCTTATTATATCTGGTTATAAAATCTTCTAGATTCTCGTCATCTCGACGCCATATGTTCATGACATCGGATGTATCCCGCGTGGAACGCCTTTGCTGGCTGAAGTGTGTTAAGAATTTTTGGCGCAGGTCTTTCCATGACTCGATTTGCCCCGTCGGTAGGTTATCAAACCAGATTCGCGCTGGCCCAGTTAATGTTTGAACAAACAAATGACACCAAAGCGGAAGAGTCCAACCGCCAACCAACCCTACGCTGGTGAAGACTCTCAGATGATCGTCGGGGTCAGTTAACCCATTGAATTTCCCTACGTTAGATGGTAATTTTGCCCTCTCTAACGGAGCCAGAGCTATTTCCAGTATAAACTTCGAGTTTTCCGCTGCTTCTGCAGGGCGGTAAACTAAGTCATAATTATGCTCTGCCTCAGGGTTGTAAACCGCTCGAGGCCTGGATTTGTTAGAGTTTGGGTGTAGTCTGTTGAATACACTGGTGTTTGCACTCAAACGATATGTTTGATCGGATTCATCGGTGTGGGCATCCCATTGGGAACCCAACCTATCATGAACCGATTGCCTTTGACGAGGCTGTGACTCATGGTGTTGTCTCTGGTAGCTGTTTGTACCATCATAAGTTGATTCTTCTCGCTGGGAAGCATGAGCTCTAGATCCCGGCCTTCGTGATTGTGTTACAGGAGCAGTTTGAACACACAACTGCGTGTACACTGCATTTAATGCCCCTTGTGACCGGACATACCATGATATCGGAGTTTCTCCCGGTGGTAAAATTGATTGAGCGGGATTTGTGGGAAATACCCCTGGAGTAACAGGGTTATTTGCTCCATTAGATTGAACCTCATTATCGTCTGATGCCTCTTCTACCATCCCTTCTACTGGTAAATTGTTTCCGACATTTGGTCGAGGACCATGTTGTCGGTGAGAAGATGAATTTTCTGCCATGTGCAAAAACAGAAAAATGAGATGAACTGAATCGAAACGAGATAGAAACTAGAAAAACTGAGAAAACGGTGGGCGCCAATGAAGAAACACTAAATAAATGGTCGGAACCGAGATATCTAGGGGGTTTGAATCCGCATAAAAGGTTAGTTCTCTCTCAATTGATTCAGTCGCAGCCGAGTTCCTTCGCCGGCGATTCTGCAAAACAGAGCACCGTTAGCCTCGTCAAGGGGAGAAGAGGGTTCTCTCCTTGACCCGACTCCGGTGTGAGAATAAGTATTTGTAATGGAGAAGATAAAGTATTTGAGTAGTGAATGTGATCTGAGTTTATACCTGAAGAGTTCTCCTATTTATTACCGGGAGTTTGGGAGGGAAAATCTGTTATTGAAAAGATAACGGAAGATGCTAACGCCGTAGCGGTTATTTTTCCTTCCGTTAAGTCCTTTTAATCTTTGTTAAGTTGCTTTGATCCTGATGTGAATGCACACGGATCGTGACTTGATCTATGGTTGGGGAATTGCCACGTGGAAAGTGGTTTAAGTGGAGATCATTCTCCAATTACATGCTATCGTTGTGATTTCAGAACGTTTGTGGTAATGACACGTGTCCAGACGGTTATAACCGTCTGGGTGGTGCACGATCATGTTCCTTCTAGAAGATTACTGCTGTAATCTGGTGTGACACCTTACAGTGTGCATACAGCTGCATAAATCTCAAGTCTGGGTAAAATGATATTTGGGCGGAAGTATTGTTCTTTGGGTTTTTAACTCTTTGCCAATGGAAAGCGGCGCAAGGATTTTATGCTTTCCTTTAGGCGCGCGACTATCGCTTGTTGATCTCTTTCTTCCTTTTGCAAGACCAATGTGCGGCCGCGCAAGGTTGAAGGGTTGAAAGGCCAGTTGGTGGTATGGTCCCATATCCTTTTTATGAGGTTTTTGGGACCTTACCCCTTCAATATATAAATAATAATATATAATACATTATCAGTTTACCGACACACACCTTCTACATGCTCCTAGCTATGGATAAGCATTTGATATCGGGTAACGGTACCGTATTTCCCGTATCGAATAATTTTCGATACCTACTTTTCGGCGTCTTGGTATCGGTACTTTCGGTTTAGTATGGTACCCGTTAGGGCTGTAAACGAACCGAACGAACACGAACAAGGCCATGTTCGTGTTCGTTCGTTAAGAAAATTAACATGTTCGCGAACTGTTCACGAACGCATACCGAACATAAGTTTATGTTCGTGTTCGTTCGTTAAGGAAATTCAGTTGTTCACGAACAGTTCGTGAACACTAGTCTCAAACACAAACGAACGCAAGCAAATAAAAACAAACACAAACGAACATTTAACTTGAAATAAAAACATTGTTATCTTTAAACATTGGATATAAGTAGTTAAATACAACAATCCAATGATAAATCAAAACACAAGAAGTCTAATAGACCACCAAATGATGAATCAAGTTTAACTAATTTAGACATAATTATCCCCAAAAATGTCTTAGAATGTCCAAATTTTAGTTAACTTAGAAAAAATTGGGTTTCAAGTTTTCAATATGTTTAGATAAAAGGTTTATTATTTATTATTTTTTGATATAATCAAACGGACACAAATGAACGTAAACGAACATATTACCGAACGTTCACGAACGTAGTCGAACGAACGAGACCTGTGTTCGTGTTCGTTCACTAAGCTAACTGAACGAAATTTTTTGTTCGTGTTCATTCGCTAAGCTAATCGAACGGACATAAACGAACTTCCCGCCGAACAGTTCACGAACTGTTCGCTGAATGTTCGGTTCGTTTAGCCCTAGTACCCGTATTTTGCCTTCAAAGACCGATACCGTCCCATTACCGTACTGTACCGTACTGAGCATTTTTGCTACGAGTACCGTGCTTATCCCTACTCCTAACCGACCACCAGTAATCACCTGCCACCACCACCATCACTACCATCAGCTAACCACCACCACCATTACCACCAGCCACCACCACTATCAGCTAACTACAACCACCACCACAATCAGCTAGCTTGACACCCTAAGTCGAACCTAAATAGCTCGGTCAGACCAACGTCTTCTCCAGCTTAACCATCTTCTTCTACTTCGTTCAGACTATTATCAACTTATGTGACGACGGTGATGGTAGGGTTTCGCTGGAAAACACCAACAGACGCTGCTGTGTTGCCGAAAAGTTGGTCTGAACCACAATCGTTGCCATAGCTCGTCACTGCCTCTGCTAACCAACCACTCGATTAACAGATCTAGATGGATCGAACGTATGCAACCAGATCGGCCAGTGATTCTCATTGGGCTTTGTTCCACCTTCTCTATGGTTGGGCTTGACAAGAAGAAGCCATAATTGTCACCAATCAAGACTTTCCTCACTCCGATCATCCAGGTCCAACCCTTAGAATAGGACTTTGCGCCAACGTTGGGTCTAAATCTCACAAGACCACCATCGTCGTGGTTCAGTGGGGGTGGTGGTGCTGAGGCGATGGTGGTGAGGTGATGGTTTAGACGAGGAAGATAGAGAGAAAGGGGGGGGGGGATGAGGTAGGTTTGTGTGTATGTAATAAAAGTAAAATAGGTAAAATTAATTTTCAAATACCTTAAAGTGTAAGTGACTAAAATTTGCTTAGAGCATGACCGGTAAGACGTTTTAAGGTCCATTTTTCTTGTTTTTTCACGTCATTCATTTTTCCCTACTGTGGAACTTGTTTTTGGCCTTTGTTTTTTTTTATATGTAGTTTTTAGCTAAAAACTAGAAAAAATGGATTAAGGCGGGGCTCCTTGTACTTTTAAATTATAAAATATATATAGAAAGAGAGATGAGTGGTTAAACATAAAAAGTAGTGATGATGTGACAATAATTTTCGGGTGTTTTAGGTTTTCTTATTGGGTGTGTTTTGAGTGCTTTTAAAAAAATGAGTTTTTTCTGATATGTGGTATGTGACTTGGCATGTTTTTAGGCGTTTTTTTAGTTTTGTTATTGTGGATGGTGTTATACTTAACTGATTTATTGGACGGAGTTAGTCAATTGAATTCAAATTGTTGCAACTAAAAAAATCAAATACTCAGATAGTTAAAAATTCAAGAATCAAACTCAAATAGTTATAAGTACCAAAACATATGAATTGAAATACTAATTTAGTCTTTCAAATAAGAATTACAATCATATATAGATAAACTTGCTATAGTTATTACTTTTATCAATTTCATATTTTTTTTTCCAAATGACCCAAACCCGTTGAAATTTTATTATTTTAAAGTAGATCAATTCGATCTCAACAGTAACACGTTTAAAGTAGTAAACTGGTCCATTATAGCATATTTTGGGCAAACATTGATTCAATTTTCCCATCAACACGAGTAGCGATGTAAACGAATCGAACGTTCAACGAACTGTTTGTAAACCATTTAACTGAAAGTTAGTTTACGTTCGTTCGTTTAATAAACGAAATACAATGAACAAGAAATTTCGTTCGATTAGTAAACGACCGAACACGAACAAAGACCACATTCCTTTCATTATGTTCATGAGCATTTGAATGATATGTTCATTTATGTTCGTTTATAGTCAGTTGTTTTCGTTTACAACCCTGAACATGGGTCTAAACGATTTAGTTTAAAATAATAAAGTTAAATTTAAGGTTAATTACTCAAATGGTTCATGTGGTATGTCCATAATACAAGTTTAGTTCCTATGTTTGAAAAGTCACACTCTTGGTCCCTATGGCTACAAAAACGTTAAAAAGGTGGATCAAACTATTGCCTTTTTTATTATTTAACCTTTTTAAATTACGAAATTGAATAAAAAGATGTGAAAAAAGAGAAGTACAAATGAATCTTAGATGCGCGCGTGCAGTGAGAGAGAGATTTAACGCACAAAGTGCTTTTATCTTACAAAGTGTACGAAGTCAACAGGACACTACACGTGTCTTGGCTGAGGGGTAATTTGTTTGCGCCATAGTTACACACAAATATTAAATAATTACACACAAAATTAAATTATCACACACAAATTACTCAACATATATAACTAAAAAACACAATAATTAGGCAACATATTATGCAACTTATATAAATATATACACGACATTTATAAATAATGTTGCGACCTATGTTTATAATTACGAAACCTATGTTTAAAATCATGCACATTAAAAATTCACACCTTATACGCACAATTTATCGATGTTTTTCTTTAGTAAATTTTTTTTATAATATAGCAATATCATACTCAAATTACAAACAATAAAATACTATACGGTATAACTTAAAAAATGATGATGCATGTAAAAGTTATCATGCGTTTAAAAAATGTTGTAATAGAAAAAGGTCATTGTTGTTTTTCCTACTTTACCCTTCTAGCCATTTTGAACCTCCATATGACATTCCTACCATGCATTGCCTTCCTTGATCAAGAGTTCAAAATATATCCTAAACTTTGTAGGTTAAGAACATTTTGTATTTAATTATTTGTCTATATGCATAACTAAAGTATATGTATATAAAAATAATGAAAAACAAATTAGCAAAGCTTAAGTTTGTAAAATTGCTTATGAACAAAGCTCGAGCTATAAACAATTATCTGAAAATGAATCAATCTCTTGAGCTCTCTTAATATAAACGAGTCTGGTTTAGTCGAGTTGGGGATTGACTCGACTCTTATACACCCTATTGATCAGGGGTACATGACGGAGTTGTAATCGGTACTCAAAGGCAACTGATGACTTAAAGGTCATGTTGACTAAACTATCTTTTTGGACTTTGGGTGAAGAAGGAAATAGAATGAGATTATGATGATCAGAAAAATGGCGCGAACAAGGAGGAACTTGGCCCGTTTGATATTTGAGCTATTGGGTTAGTGTAAAGTTAACATAAGTTAGCCTGAAGTTGGCCCATTTGAAATGGTTTGCGATTCGTGTCTGTCACCACCACATGGTCCACATTTTTATCATTTTCTAAATGGGTTATCTTTGAGAAAGTTGAGTAAGTGCTTTAGTCATTTAGTTATTTTTATAATCCTTTAAATTCTTCAAATTGATCGTTTTACGTAAAAGTAAATGAAAATCTACAAGTGATTAGAGATCACGATATATATTTTTTAGTTTTTTTAATTATGTCCCTAAAGTATTTCTTTGCTACAGAGTTTCTTATTCTAAAATTAAATACTATTTTAAGCTGGGGCGTGTAGAATAGCGCCCCACCTTCACATCAGCCGATAATGCCGCAAACACCACCCCACTACTGCCAAAGGGGAGGGGGTGCCATCATCACCATCGCTTTTTTTTTGGGACCACCCTTGAACTAACCAATCAGATTTCCTTTAAAAGAAAAAGAAACACTAGTTAAACAATTTTAACACACAATATGCTTGTTAACGTTAAAGCCCCCGTCTATGTGGCATTGACGTGGCACGATAACTAACATAGGACTTCAAATCATACAATCCAGCCTCATCACAAAATTGCATCAATTGTCATTTTATAGAAAGTAGCATGCTTTCCAAACTGGTGAGTGTTCTAATATTGTGATGAACTTTGGTATTACATCTAGAAGTAGAGTGGGTGTGTGTTTATTGTAAAAAAGAAAAGAAAAAAAAAGAAAGGTAAAACATGGTTAGAAAAGAGAGTAAACTCATGTTTGTCAGAGAGGGAAGTTGATATTAAATCACCAAATTGAAAAAGTGACGTTGATAATGATAACATGTGAAAGTAGCTAGGGTCAAGTGTTTTCCATTTGCTATGAGATCAGCTTCTAATTTTAGTAACGCATGTATAGTTCTTGCTATTTTTAAACAACTTCGAGTAGAAGTGATCCTTTTGTAAGTAAGCCGGTTTAAACGTGTCACGCGATATGTCTAATTTCCCTATTTTGCCATCCCTAATTTCCCCAAGTTCTTAGGTTTGATATGAATTTATGCATCCAGGTTACACTAGTTACATGTGTTGGGTTGGAATTTTGGCTCATTGTCAATTGATGAATGGCATGCATTTATTGACAATTCAATGGAAATGAAAATACAATAACATAGACAACAATTGTTTTTCACCTCTAATGTATTTCAAACTAAAATAATGACGCCTCTTTGACCTTTTGGTAAGTTAAGTTATTCAAATATTAATGACATAGCTCCCTAGGTCATAACAAACACAAGCTTAGGTTTAGATTAGATTTGGATTGATACTTTAGGTTTGGTGATGCTATATGACTTAATCAAACAATATACCAAACATGATATCATCTCAATGAAAAAAATTAGGAAGTATGAGAATACCCGTTAGATTTACCGATTTGGCTATTGAGTATAGTCCGTGCATCAACGGTTAAACTAAACAAAGTTGTTATATTCTAATAAGAAAACAACCTAAACCATTAGTTATTCATCCAATTGTATTACAACTAACTACATAAAAACAAAAATAATCCAACATCTCAATCAACGACTTGAGTTCAGTTGACTTGTCTCGAAATACTATCTACCCATATAAAAACACATAAAAAAACCCAACAACACGTCTACAAACTTTCGATACATTCATAGTTAAAATCCGATATCGATAACATTAACATTTAACGACCGATATGAACCATATTTATGGTCAAGCAAACGTAGAAAGAGGGCTAGTAGATGGAAAGTAATAGTCAAGTAGTTGGGATTGACTCCTTCCACCATCTTTCTTTCTTTCAAACATCCAACACCCGTTTCCTTTACGCCATACCCAACAATATTCAATTACCACCTCAAAAAATTATACAAAAATAAAAAAATACACAAAAATAAAAAATTACTCTCTCTCTCTCTCTCTCTAAGTCTACTCTTGACTTCAAATAAACTAATTTTCCACAATCCCTACTATACATATATTATATATCCCCTCTATCCCCCTCCCCTGTTTCATCGTATTCATTTCCAGAATTCTCATCAACCTTGTTGCATATGATAACCATGGAGTTAAGTAGGTTGTTGCCGATGATAACCATGATGATAATATTGGTTGTGAAGGAAACAGAGGGGAGGTTTGTAGTGGAGAAGAACAGCATAAGTGTTCTGTCGCCAGAAAGTCTTCGGTCGAAGCAAGATGCAGCTATAGGGAACTTTGGGCTGCCGGATTACGGTGGTTCGATGGTGGGTACGGTGGTTTATCCGCAGAAACCGGCGTCTTCGTTCGGTTGTTCGCGGTTTGATGGTGACAAACCGTTCAAATCGAACAGTTCTAGACCGACTATTCTTGTTCTTGATCGTGGAGGTGAGTTGATGTTTGACTTTGACTTTAAGTTTAAGTTTAAGTTTCTGGTTCGTTGGCTTACATGATTCATTACAGTTTTTTATTGGGTTTTATATATTTTTTTAAACATGTTGTGTATTTTATTATTTTTATTATGTCAGATTTTTAAGTCAAACCAAAAATAACATTTTTTAAGAGAATCAAAATTGGTAAATGAACGATTCATGCATTCTTTATACCATTTTGTTAATTCAATAAAGTAATATATTATGGATATGAAGAAAAAAACATCTAATAAACTAATAGCAGTGATGAAGCTTGAAATTTTTGACGGGGTCGAAAACATATATACTCAAAAATTTCTATAGAACTAGGGGGTCGAAAACGTATTTACCCAAAAATTTCTATACGAAAGATACATACATAACACTACTGAGCGAAAAGTTCGGAGAGCCGGATGCCCCCCGGCCCCTTCTAACTTGCGCCCCTGACTAATATCACACTTTATAATATAAAGAGAAAACTATCTTGCAACTAAGAAATTAAGGTTTCTTTTTTATGAATGTTACCCTTCCAAAAATATGTTTATATCTTGGGTCAATTTCATACATTCAAATCCTTGTACTTTAAAAAAAATTAAAGTCGTTAGGTAGCTATACAATTATGTAGACTACGTTTTGTTGATTTAGATGCCTTGTAGACTTTTTGATGATATTGAATGTCACTTATTTAATATTAATCGCTCTAAATATGAAGCATGCATCAATCTTATATAATAAACGAATATTATCTAGAGTTAAATGCCATTTTAGTCCATGTGGTTTAAGTCATTTAGCCAATTTAGTCTAAAGGTTTCATTTTTCTCCTATGGGTCCAAAAAGATTTTATCGTTGCCATTTTAGTCCACTGGGTTAACTTCGTCCATTTTTTCTGTTAACGAGAAGAGCAATTCGATCATTTTATATGTAATTCTGTGAACTAGAAGGGCAATTCAGCCATATAAAATGACCGGATTGCCTTTCTCGTTAACAGAAATAATGGATGAAGTTAACTCAGTGGACTAAAATGGCAACGGTGAAACTTTTTTGGACCCACAGGCAAAAAATGAAACCTTTGAACTAAACTGACAAAATGACCCAAACTACAGGGACTAAAATGACATTTAACTCTATTATCTATTATTAACGTTAAATTAACCTACCCACAAATACTTTTATACCTGCACTTTACCATTTGTAGGATTTGAATTCTCTACCTTTTGCACAGACGGGAGATACTTTACCACCAGATCATTTCCTTAGGGAAAAAGAATCATGGACTTTAATAAGTCAAGTATTTGGTTGAAGTTAGAACACTTGAAACATCAATTCATCAAATCCAGCCCAGTTAGGACGTAAAAAATACTATTTATAAATTCACAAGTATGTGTGTTTTAACAAAATTACGAACTTGAATGTATCACAAATATTGAGTTGAAGCACTTTTTCCGCATAGAATGAGTAATTATGTTAGATTTATAATGATATTAACCCTTATAATTATTAGTTAATTCAATGATTTTATTTATTACCTTCAACTGCAGAATGCTACTTTGCTTTAAAGGCATGGCATGCACAGCTAGCAGGTGCTGCAGCTCTAATAGTAGTCGACACCGTAGACGAGCCCCTCATAACCATGGACTCACCAGAGGCCAGCACCACCGCAGACGACTTCATCGAAAAGCTCACGATCCCATCCGCATTCGTCCATTTATCCTTCGGTCAATCCATAAAAGACGCCTTACAAAAAGGTGACCAAGAAGTCCTATTAAAACTCGACTGGTCAGAGTCCGTGCCCCACCCAGACCAGCGAGTCGAATACGAGCTATGGACCAACAGCAACGACGAGTGTGGGGCCCGTTGTGACGAGCAAATGAACTTCATCAAGAACTTCAAAGGGCATGCTCAGATACTTGAAAGAGGCGGTTACACAATGTTTACGCCACATTATATAACGTGGTACTGTCCGAAACCGTTTGTTTTCAGCGAGCAGTGTAAGTCACAGTGTATCAATCACGGGCGCTATTGTGCACCGGATCCTGAGCAGGATTTCGGTGAAGGGTATAGTGGGAAACAGGTGGTGTTGGAGAATTTGAGGCAGCTTTGTGTTCATAGAGTTGCTAATGAGACCAACAGGTCTTGGGTGTGGTGGGATTATGTGACTGATTTTCATATCAGATGTTCCATGAAGAAACAAAGATATAGCATACAATGTGCTGAAGAGGTCATCAAGTCACTTGGTAATTACTTCTTTCTTTTTACATTCTAGGTGATTTACATAAATGTGTACAAAAAAATCGGTTTGGGCTCGATTAACCGGCATCCAGCCTGGCCCGATAACCAAAAAAATTGGTTTGGACCAAATCAATTTGGGCTGGACCCAAACTGGCAGTTTGGTACAAGTTCGAGTTCTTTATGTGTCGAACCGTTTTACAACCCGAGCCGTATGGGTTTGAACCTGATAAAACCGGTTTTTTTGGGCCAAACTGGTTTTGAACCCGATCCAAATCGATTTGAGTGGGTTGGGATTTTCAACCCTAAAATCGGTTCTCAACCCGAACTGGTTTGGGCCAAACCGGTTTGAGCCCAAGGTAAAAAAAAAGGACTAGACTGGTTTACAACCAGAACCGGTTTGGGCCCAAACCGGGTTTTGTACCCCTAGATTTATGCACCAAAGTGTTTATGAATCAAAAACTTTGGTGCACATATCACCTTGAGATTCATAAAAAATGAGCTAACCGAGTAAAAATGTTTAATGAATTACCAGGGCTGCCTAGTGACAAGATACAAAAATGTATGGGTGACCCTGAAGCTGATGTCGAGAATGAAGTGTTAAAAATGGAGCAAGATGCCCAGGTTTAGTGTCCCTTTGATCAACAAAAACATTTTAAAAATGTTCGGTAAAATGACTGGTTTTAGTTTTTGTTCATAATAAGGTTGGACGAGGATCACGCGGTGATGTAACCATCTTGCCAACACTAGTCGTTAATAACGTCCAGTACCGAGGTAAGACCTGTTAACCGCTTCTTTCAAGATGGGGTAGCAGTGTTTTAACATGTTTATATTTGCTTTTCGTTTATTCCAAAGGGAAACTAGAGAGAACTGCTGTATTACGAGCCATATGTTCGGGATTTAAGGAGACAACTGATCCACCTATATGTTTAAGTGGAGGTATAATTTGATTACAAAAAGTCAAAAGCCAAGATATGCATAATATTTATGTTCTTTTATATCCTGTATGTTATAGATCTTGAGACAAACGAGTGTCTTGAAAATAACGGCGGTTGCTGGGTCGACTCTGAACATGGCATAAATGCTTGCAAGGTATACACTGCGGAAACACTGTTCATCTAAAGCCATTTCTTTCACATATTTCATAAGGGTTTTGTGGTTTTAGGATACTTTTAGGGGAAGAGTATGTGAATGCCCTTCGGTAAATGGTGTGCAATATCAAGGAGATGGATACACATTTTGTAAAGGTATCCATATGACCATATGTCAAAACATTTTATTGAAACTGCGACAACAAATGTTTCATGTTTTGTAACATGGGATTGTTTAAATGACAGCCGTTGGACCTGGTAGATGTACGGTCGACAATGGAGGATGTTGGTCAGATATAAGGGATGGAAAGAGGTTTTCAGCTTGCTCGGTTGAGTATCGTTTCTATGAGTATGTTACTAAAACAGTTTATGTTTCTGGTTTTCTCATCTGATTCGCGTTTGTTTTACAGGTGAACAACGTGACCGGTTGTAGTTGTCCACAAGGTTTTCGCGGGGATGGTCATACGTGTAATGGTAAGATCTTTGTTTGCACCATTGACTCGGCTTCTGTTTAAAGCTTTAGTCATATAAGTATATAACTTTCTGTAATATGCAGATATCAACGAGTGCCAGGAACGTTTAGCTTGTCAATGTGACGGGTGCACGTGCAAGAACACTTATGGTGGATATGATTGCAAATGCAAAGGGGACAAGCTTTATATAGCTGATCAAGATGCGTGTATTGGTAAGATAGATGTCATATTCGACCAACATGTTTCATGTCTTAACCCCTTAAAGGCCACCTGCCCAGCATAAGTTGCACTTTTCTGGGTCACACTAATTAGCAGGGTATTAGTGGGGCCCGTGAGTTTTCGCTAACGGGTTCTAATATTTTTGTTTTTGGACTATGCAGAAAGAAAGGCTTCAAAGTATGCTTGGTTCATTAGCTTGGTGGTACTAGGGGTGGTCGCAAGTGCTGGTTTAGCCGGCTACATCTTCTATAGATACAGGCTAAGGGTATGTGTAACAAACCAAATGTTTAAACAACTAGTTTCATAGATAATCTTAGTAACGATTAATAAAACAGGCATACATGGATTCGGAGATCATGGCAATTATGTCTCAATACATGCCTCTCGACAACCAGAACCAAAATCAAGTGGTTGTTCACGAATCCGAACCTCTGCGTCAAACCTCAACCGTATGATGCACAAGGTAGTTCATCACTTTATCTGTTTTCGATTTTCCACGTTTCCTCTTACAAAAGTTTCAATGTGCAGGAAAGCGACAAGTGACAGACAAAAAACAGGACCCATGGGACAATTTTCGGACCAATGACTTGAACTTTGTGTGTATAAAGTTAGATAGCGAGATGTGTATGTGTTGTTAAATAGCCATACGAGTACACACGATATGTTTAAAAGCATATGATGTACTACATGAATATACCATAAGTAGCAGAACTCTTTTTGAATACGAATCACTGCGTATACGCGTTTGATTGTGTGCACAAATGACAATGTATATGATCATTCCAAATCTGTTTTAGGTTTATAAGTTGTGATTATGTTTGGGATTCTTGTGCTGACTAAAAGCTGCTTAAAATAAAGATCTCAATTTTAAGCATATGTTAATAAAGCATCTTCCTAGCTTAACAACATGTTTGCAAAAAGATGATTCAAATTGCATACCCACATAACATGTACGAGGATACATACAGTGTACAATTGTACTAAAGATCCACATTTCAAATACGAGATTTAGGGAAATTTTCATTCAGCGAATTATCGAACAATGGATGGAAAAAATATCATTATTATATATATATACGAAGAAGTTGTTAGCTACAGAAAAATATAATTTGACTTGTAGGTAACTCACAAACACAATCAAATCCATCCATGTGGATGCATATAAAATTATAAATACATTGGAGGATACATATAAATATATTATATAATGCTTTTGGTGCATCAATGACATATATAAAATAATTAAATATTAGATGACGTTAACATGTTTTGTCATTTAATTTGTCAAATATCCTATTTCATAAAAGAAACTAGCAATACATTATTATTTCTTATACTAATTTTGCAACTGTTGGCTACACTAACTTTTTTTTAAATGGGTAAATAGAATCGTTGAAAATATAGTTCAATTCGAAAGAGAGTAAGTTTTTCGTATAGTTGTGACGAACTGAAGCGATTTTGTCCAAACAACAATCGCTATTCAAAGTAAATTAAAGTTTTCAATCGATGTAAAGCATATGTCAATATCCATTTGGGACGAGTACCGTGCTCAAGCGAATCGATGGTGTCTGGATAACATCGGTACTGATGCCAGTGGTCATTTGTATCTCTTTCGGTTGCTATACTGCGTCTCGATATCATAATAATGTTGTAACTCACCAAACTGATATCGATTGAAATTCCGTCGCGAAGCGCGGAATATCCTAGTAGTTCTTAAAATATTCAATACAAATTGTTGTACAGAAAAAGTAAGTACCGATCTCGGCGGTGCAACTGGTGTCAGCCTTGTGTTTAGGAAGTCAACTCATGGTGGGATTCCTACTCTTCAAAAGAAAATTAGCACTTTCGGTCCTTTGACTATTAATTAAGCTACTTTAGTTCCTGTGTCTTTGTGTTGATATAAATAAACCAATAAATAGTCAAATAGATAAATAACACGTAATTGTCCTACTCACATTTTTAAGTTCCAAGTTAACTAGGGTTTTAAACGAAATAATGAATACCAACAGAGGCATGTTCATATTCAGTCATTTAATTTTAATCGAACACAAGTATGAACGTATGATCAAACAAATTTTTTGTTCATGTTCGTTTATTGAGAAAATAGCATTTTTGTGTTCATTTATGTTCATTCGTTTAAAATCTAAATGAAGAGTTCACGAATGTAAACGAATCCAAACAAATATAAAGAAACAAACTTAAACGTACATAACTGAAAAACAAAAAATGAACTATAACCAAACATAAATGAACAAAAATATACGAACGTACACAAACATAAATGAACATACAAAAGTTAAGTTCATGTTTGTTTGTTTATCAAGTAAACAAACTTCCAATCGAACAAGTCATCAACATGTAACAACCCGCACGTTCGTGCGTTGTTACTACTCGTTATACTCGTTACGCCTAGCACCAGAGATTCGGATCATAATGTAGCTATATCGAATACATCGCTATTTCGCAGTATTTTCGCATATTACGCATACTTTATCGCTATAACACATCACATCGCACGTACTAACACTCACGATGACGTTGAGTGAGGACCTATTCTACCCTACTCGATAGCCGTGATGTGTCGTAATGCAACGCGCGCAATTCGATTATTGCAACACAGACTTTGAAATATGGATATTTATACGACCCTTTGTGACTAATTATAATAAGTATATAAATGTGGGTATGAAGATGCGTAACCAAACTATCGCAAAGCTTAACGAACAAAACGAAACATCGAAACGCAATTCGCGTGGAGACCACCGATCGAGCGACTGATCGGTCAGATGGCCAACCGATCGGATTGCCACCCGATCGGATTGCCACCCAATCGGACAAGCGTCCGATCCATGGCACTCCATCACCTTTTCCCCTCTTCACCTATAAATAGCACCTGTCACATCACTTGAACAGTGATGTGACAGCTATCACTCGACCAGCACGCTTTGGGGCTATTTTCTCTCGATTTCTCGCGATTCTTGTAAGTTTCTACCTCAAATCTTGTACTTCTATGATCTACACGCACTTCTTCATCATTTTCTCTTTTGAATCTTAACTTTTAAGCATGAAATCAATGGATTTAAGGTGTTCTAGGATAATGTCATCATGGGGTTCTTATGAACTTCAAGTGTTGGCCTCATTCCACCAAGAATCACTCAGATCTGAAGGATTTCCACAAGATTAAACAACACTTTCGCATAGATCTACACATATTCATGGATAAAAGGATTGAAAGATGGTTTCCAACTTTCTTTCAACTCTTTTACACTCAATGCACTCAAAACCGATAGAATCGGAACTCGTTCTGATACCCCTTCTTAGTAATGTGTCGGTTCCAGATATGCGTTCTATCGAAGAGACAACTGACCTCGGGTTAAACACGAACCACCATCTCGAACAGTTGACCGACTGGACTAGGGTGGTTCCGGTCCGATCGAATCACTTGGGAATAGATAGGGTTTCTATTGCTTGACACGTCGTTATACCGTCTCGAGAAAACCGCAAAACTACCAAAACGGCCAGGTATCAAAGACGATCAGGCAGTTGGGACGGATTGCCACCCGATCGGACAGCCGACCGATCGGCTTGCACTTGGTCGCTCACTTAAACTATTATTTTAACTTTTCAGGGTACTGAACGTCGAACGAATTGCAGTCCGATCGGATTGCCATCCGATCGAACGACCATCCGATCATGTGATGCTTGATACTTCAACACTTAAACAATTTTCAACATGTTCAATGCATGAGCAGCGACCAACGGATTGCCACCCGATCGGATTGCTATCCGATCGAGTGACAAACTGCTGTGAACTTGTTCTCACTAAGTGTCCTACCAACCGGATCGCCACCCGATCGAGCCGTCGTTCGATCGAACAACCTGAAGGATAGGGATACTTCTCTGTTTTCAAAATGCTACAACGAAAACTTCAAAAGGCAAACCATCATACACAAACGCATCCTTGCCAAACGAGGTGACAATCCAATCGAATCACCGGATCGACTGGCCATCCGATCGGATTGCCATCCGACACTTGGTTCACCGCCACCGTTTAACGTACTGTTCTCAATCTATAATCAGGCTAATCTCTGACGCGCTCCCTTCAATCCAACCAAGTTGTGTTTACTTGCTGAACACCGACTGTGAGTATACTTGACCCCTTTTTATCGCATTTTGGGTGTAACATACGTTTCTATCAAAACAAAGTTATCAAAACAAATTATTCAATCAACTGTTTATAACTTACGAATAAATGTTATGCATATTTACACGTGATGCTAGTTACATATGTGTTAGGACTTATTCTCGCGAGGTCCCGCCTTAACTAGTATAGTACTATAGAACCCGACGGGGTCTAGTTAGGATGAATAGCAATCGCAATCGCAGCTCGAGAGACTTAGCTGGTAGTATCTGTCTTATATGCATGTATGTTGAGGTATCTCGTTTATGTATTGGGTAATTCGCAGCACTTTTAACTATTTACGCTACTCTATCAAAACTTGTATACTCGCCAATACTTTTGTATTGACGTTGTTTTTAACGTATGTTGCAGGTTTAGTGGTAGTCTACATCAAATCAAGCTAGGAAGTCTAGAAACACACCTAAAATCTAGGTTGTCGGATTTGTATTGTTTGCGAGAACATGAAATTCGTGACAACTTATGTGATTGTAATTGTTTATTAGTATGGGATAATGAACGCATTAAATACTGTCGCAATTTAGTTGTTATGGATTCTCTTGAGCAATCTGATTCGCCTAGTGCCGCGCCCCGATGATTCCGCCATCGGTTGGGGTGTGACAGAACAGTTCATGAACGTTTGGTTTATTTACAAGCCTAAAATTAAGTTTTCGTTATGTGGTTTTAGTAATTTAAACAAATGTAAATGAACAAAATAAACGGACGTACACGAACATAAATGAACAAACAAAAGTTGTGTTCATGTTTGTTTGTTTATTAAATACACGAACTTTCAGTCGAACAAGTCATGAACAGTTCATGAACGTTCGGTTTATTTACAGGCCTAAAGTTAAGTTTTAGTTATGTGGTTTTATTTTTATAACAAGTTGAAGGTCGTTTCAGACACTATAATGAAAAGTAATACTAGACCCTAAACTTGTTCTAAATTTTAAACCACAGAACCCAAAATGCAACTTTCTGAAACGAACATAAAGATGACGTGCAAAAATGATCGAAATTTAGGTTGTTATGTGACTTATGTCTAACCTCAATCATGACATAAAAGTTATTTTGTTTGGGTGTATATGTTTTTTTTTGGACGGTTAATTTCTTTAAATTATCTGTCGTTTGTGAGACTTAAACCCAATACCTTTCCTTCCCAACCGAGGTATTTTTAAAGATTTTGACTTTGCCAATAGACCACCACCCACTGATATTTGGGAGTATATGTTTAATCCATCAAACGAAATGAGTCATCTTTGAGTTAACATGTTTAAGTAAGCATGTCAACTCCTCAATCCTTTTCAAATTAGAACAGAAATATATATATTTTTTAAGGTTAATTTAGCAACCTATTTATGATCATTTCAACTCATTTTTTAAAACTCGTCAATATGTTTATAACCTATTTACAACTTAATTATAACATGTGAACCCGTTTACAACCTTTCAGACAGTTTGACTCGTTTAGATGAATAAATTTAGATGGGCCGTGTTTAGATTATACAATCCATATATATAATATATGAATAAAGTGTGGGACACGTGTCCTTTGGTTGTGCAACCAAATTGGATTTTTGGCGGGAAAATTGTGAGAAACCTTATGTTTCCACACGGGATCCGAATGGCAACAACCATACCCGCTTTGTTTGACCCGGAGATATATACTCCTTGATTAACCTAATTTTCTGGATCCCTCATTCGGTTCATCAACAATCCACTGCTGTGCAAAACCCTAGAACATGCGAACTATTCAGATCTTGAATCCCAAAAATCATCATTTGTCTCATCCAGGTTTCTTTTTGATATTTCACTGATTGTTTTTTCTTCAATCATTTGTCTAAAGCTTCTTAGCATAGTGTTATCAGTGTAGATAGAGCGGTGCAGGTAAGAAAGTAGTGGATGTTGCATTCAAGGCATCAAAATCAATCGATTGGGATGGTGTGGCGAAGATGATTGTATCCGATGAGGCTCGCAAGGAGTTTTCTTCATTCCGTCGTGCTTTTGAGGAAGTCAACTCAACTCTCCAGACCAAATTTAGTCAGGTATCGTTATCAATCGCTTGTATTTCTCCGATTCTATTGATATGTTTGTGTACGTATTGAATCTCTTGATGTTGATGCGTTTGAGCGATGCGGATCTACGTTTAACTAGTTAGTTAACATTTTATTTTATGAATCCAAAACATTCGGATTAAGGTTTCATACTGAATTGATTATTAGGTTTATCTCTATGTATCCGAGTCTATGGATATGTTTGTGTACATATTGAATCTGTTGTTGTTAATGCGTTATACGATGCGGAGCTACATTTGATTTGATAGTTAGGGATTTTTGTGAATCCAAACCATTCGGATTGGTACGTTTTGCTACAATGAGAAGGATATCCTATATTCAGGTTTATATGTTCTTTTTTCACATTATGTTGGTACAATGTGAAGGGCATACTACCATTAGCAACCAACGAAGGTCTGGACGTGTTCACGCGATATTCCGGTCATCGGACAATGGTTCGTGTTAGGTTTTTCTGATGGACAAAATTCGTGGTACCAGGGAGCTGCTTGGAGATGAGTGTCAACCCAGTCAACTGATACGAGTAAAAGAGGTTCGTGTACACGAGGCATTTCCCAACCCGAAAACTTAATTAGCTAATCATTTTCTCATGTATTTCGTATATATAATTGTTGATCAATCACGCCTTGCAGATTCAATGACTCACATTCAGGCTGATCATCATGCTCAACGCAAACCTTTTGCTTCGCATTGGCATTAGAGGTTAGTTTGAAAATCAATTGTTTGTAAATTGTTCAGTAATAAATCTTATTTAATATTATTATGTTTGTAGAAAGATTATGCGTTTTGATTCCATTGCGCATTTTGCGTTTTGGTAGGCACCTCATGTGAGTACATTTCTCGGGAAAGCTGGTAACGTAGGTCTTGAAGTGTTATACACACTGGGCAGCAGTATGACAAATTTGAATGCTAACAGTGGATTTGTATTCAATATGGCTTCAAGAGGAGATAAAGTATCGATTTTAGCATTCGAAGTAGCTAATACCATTGTTTAAGCCTTAAGGGTCCAATTTTAGCATTTGAAGTTGCTATAATGATACTAATGGCTTATCTTTCTTACATGCTAGCTGAGGTACATCTTTCTCTTTGCTTATCTTGCAAGCTTCTTTTTTTTTCTATATTAGGAGCAATTTCGACCCATTTACTTATAAATGGGTTAATTTATCTCGACCCGGCCCGACCCGTTTCAACCTACCCCGCACAAATTTCTACCTCAAAAGAGGACAACCACCTATACGGAACTTAACTGATGCTCATCAATTACTGTTGCAGTTATTCTCTTTGAGTGGCGTTCTCACAGTGTTCTTATGTGGAGTTGTTATGTCCCATTACACTTGGCATAATGTCACCGAGAAATCCACATTAACAACCAAGTACGTTTATTCTTCAAGTTAGTACCATTGTTATTATTGCTAATGTATCCTCACCAAACTTAATAATTTCATTTGTATCTACTTGCCAATATTTGCAGGCACGCCTTTGCAACATTTTCGATTATTGCAGAGTTGTTTATCTTCCTTTACGTCGGTATGGATGCTTTAGATATTGAAAAATGAAGCTTTGTGAAAGACAGGTACGATGACGATCCATCTATTATTCGTCCATTGTTACTTATTTACTAACCTTTTGTTATCTTAGCTTATTTGCTAATTGAGTGTAAAGAATGCAAGTTTAACACGTTGGTGGTTGTTTTTGGTTTGTCAGCCCGGGGACATCAGTTGAAGTGAGTGCAATTCTATTGGGCTTGGTATTGGTTGGAAGAGCAGCCTTTGTCTTCCCCTTGTCTTTTTTATCCAATTTAACCAAAAAGGCCCAACACGAGAAAATCGATTTTAGTCAGCAAGTTGGGTGACTTGTATAGCGTCGCTTGGATGGAAGATTGGTATGTTAAATCACTAAAATACCCTTTTATTAGTTTCGGAAGGTAATAAAAAATATTAGCCTTTTTTATAACATGCAATTTAGTGTGAAACTCTTGTAATTGATTCTATTCATGCTTACAGTGATGTTCACAACATGTGAACAGAAACTATCAAGCAGCAGTATAAACTCGTAAGAACTATACTAGCCGAATTCGGTTTCTTGAAATCACAAATGCAAAACATTTTTGAAGTTGTCTAGCTTTTGAAGTTCCTTTTTCCATTAAAAACAACTTATTCATTTAGTGCCGTTGGTTTTTTAATTTTTGCAGGTTAATGAAAGAACCTCAAGTGACGCTGTTAATCAGCGTGACGCTGATCTTTTACATTTCTGGCATAAGGTGTGTCCAACTCTTTCCTTCTTTCTTCATCATTAACTGTATTAATCTCAAAATTTTCGGCCCGTTTACTTATAACTAGGTCAATTTGGGTCATGTTATACCTGTAACTGGCCGGCTTTAAAGGGGGAATGAATCTCCTAAATTATCTTACTAAAATGTTTTGATTTTTTGTAATCATATTGGGCCCAATGTTATAATAAAATTTAAGAAACTGATAATAATAATAATATGCTTGCGGTTCAGCCCAACCGTTCAACCCGTCTTGACACACTTCAAAACTGATTGTTTTTTGACCCATTACCCAATCTGCTGGATTCTCTATTTTGACAACTTCAAGTTAATTTTTTTTTGTGACAGTACCCGAAGGCTCCAGAAGGTTCTGATAAGAAAACCGAAGTTCAGGAAAAGCATACGGAAGCCATGTCTCAAAGAATGCACATAGACAGCAGTATACAGCTCATTGGCAAGATTTTGTTTGGATTGGAAAGGGTCCTGAGGTGCTATACGTTTATTTCCATGTTAATTAGCTTAACTATTTTTTGAAAATTTTCTTTAGATGAAACAGGAATTCTTTAAAATTTTCTACCGGTCCCCAAACTCTAGCGGAAGTTCACTTCCGCCATTTGGGAGGCATTCAGTTATTCACCGACGCCCGAAAACAATTATAGCGTAAAATCAGAGTCGTTATTGTCAACCCCATTGCCACCGATTGGACCATGTACTATCGAACCGGGTAGCTTCGGTGGTCTTGGGATGAGTTCTTATTCGGGTCGTTTTAGTCATGACGTTAGCAAAAAGCCTGATAACTCGCCTATGAATTTGGGTCATTGATGTGTTCATTTGGAAATTCTGACCCTATCTAATGATGTATACAGAACGAAGCTATGATTCCAAACTTTAGTGGTCAATAGGACTACTCATTTGCAGAACTGATACCAATGGGCACTATAGGTGTTTCTTGGTACGTGATACGTCACTTTTAAAGTGTCATGTTATATCGGTAATCACTTGTAAACTTTTTCAGGACCATTATTTAACCAGCTGACACTATATATATCACATTGGCATCGAAATTATCTACACAAGAAAGGAAACTGGGTCAAAGTAAGTTTTTTTTTTTAATCTTTCAAAAGTTCTATTTCATTTGAATGTTGTTGGAATATATTATATATGGTATTATTATAATTAACCTCTTGACTTGTTTTAATTTTTATATGAACCTACTTTCTTACCCTATTTCACGGCTAATCTTTTTACGTCAAAATCTAAATTACAACGCAGCCAGTTAGAGAAGTTGATGACACAAAGTCGATGTATAAGGATGTCGTGCTAGGTGGAGATGTGTGGGATCTTTTGGATGATTTAATGATTTACATGCGGAATCCTATGCAATATTATGAAAAAGAAGTGAAGTTTGTTCGGGTAATTTTTTTTATATGATTAAACGTTTGAAAGCGTAACTGTAAATGTACAAGCGTGTTATATTATAAAATTTTAATTACTTGTGGCAGGGAGTACTTTTATCAGGACCTCCTGGAATGGGGGAAACGCTATTTGCTAGAACGCTAGCAAAGGAGAGCGGGATGCCGTTTCTATTTTTAATTTTAATAGTTGGTATATGAAACTTGTAATAACGTAGGTTTCTATTTTTATTCTGCAGGCTCCTGCTTTTATATTTGTAGATGAGATTGATGCTATTTCCGGAAGACATGCAAGAAAAGATCCAAGAAGGTGATCAACATTTGACGCATTGATAACGCAGCTTGATGGAGAGTTAGTATCTAAAACATCTTGAGCGCTATTCGTTTGGATTTGTTTATTTTTTTTTACTAGGTTAAAACCCCGTATATTACACGCGTTGAATAAATCTATATCTATATATTATATAAACAAATAAGGTTAGGGACACTTGTCCTCTTCTGGTGTAACCATTTTAGGTTTTTGGTGGGAAAATGAATGGGTAAGTGTTATTTGTTAATCGGTTCACATACAAATAAGTCAAAATTTTCACCTCTATGCTTTTCGCATGATAATATTTTGATGGATGCTTTGTCGGTTTTGGCAGGAAAACTCAAGCATCAACTCAAATACAAAACTTGGGTGTTTATGGTCAAGGACTTCTGAGGTTGAGCGGTCGGGGTGATGCAATCAAAGAGCAAAGACTTTCACAGGTTGGACCGGGTTCTGAATCTTGAAGCCCCATTAAATGATGAACAGAGTAAAAGCATGTGAGGGTAACCTTCTAACCAATAACTATTTTGGCATTTTTATATCTTAACAAGCACAAACAATGTATCAGCCAATCTAATTACCCTTTTGTTTTGGCAGGGTAACAAAATCCCATTGTGAGAATCCAACATGCCCAAGAGATTTGATTTATCCACCTGACGATTGTCATGTTAACGACACACTTTCGTTTTCACTACAAGTAAGAAACACGTAACACTTTAAAACTTTTTAAACTGGATGAACTTGGTACTGATTTTGGTGGTTGCATTTTAACCTTTCGCAGATTTGTCGTGTTGAAGACATAGCTGTGGATGGCACAATTAAAGGGATTATCATTCAGATACACAGAGCAATGAGTGTCATCGTCAGCACAGAAGGCATGATAACCGCTTCCGAGTTAGGTATTTTTCTCTAAATTTTTAACTTTTAAGCGAGATCTACTTTATCCAAAGTGCATGTATATTGACATAATAAA
Source organism: Helianthus annuus (assembly GCF_002127325.2). NCBI lineage: Eukaryota > Viridiplantae > Streptophyta > Magnoliopsida > Asterales > Asteraceae > Helianthus > Helianthus annuus. Next base: position 102,509,156 of record NC_035446.2, on the reverse strand, counting down.
TACTTGAGATCGTTTCTGCAGGTTCTCGAAATGGTTTCGGTTTGGGAAACTATTCAAATGGTGCTGGCGGTGGGCATGGGGGTACTAGGTTGTACTATGGAAGGTTGAGTGAAGGTGGTAGCGTTTATGGTAAACAGGGTCTTCCCTGTGAGTTAGGAAGTGGAACTATTGGCCCTAATGAGTATGTTTGTCGGGTTGCTGGTGGAGGAATGATAGGTACTCTTTCCTTTCTAAAATAAAACTATGACATCGTTTTTCAAATTTAAATCTAGCTATGTGGTTATAATAGTAGCAATGATAGTAGTAGTAGTAGTAGTAGTAATAATAATAATAATAATAATAAAAATCATTATATTAATATAACATTTAATATATAATAATGTTATTTTCTATGTACATGATGTATAATTGTACCACAACCCAACCGGTCAATTGGATGTCATTAACCATATAATGAAAATGGAATATAACCGAATGGGTCAGTTATATTATATTATCATGCCGACACACTTGGTTATGGGTCAGTCATAAAGCAAAGACTTTTTGAATGAATGTTTATCCTCCGAGGATCATTTGATTAAGGAAGCTGGTGAGTGGGCCAAACAGGCCATAAGTCGCGCTATATCTTGCCTGACGAAGTGCTTGAGAACGAAGAATATGATCCTTTGTGGCCTCCCCCATAAGGTTCATCGTCTAACTTAATTGGTTTTTCGTATAGTGTGTTTGAACAAGAAAAAGAAGTTGAAAATAAACTTGCTAATGAGGATTTGGGTTGAACATATCAAAAGACACCTAAAGTGATGTTTTACCATATAAAAGCTCCCAAAATTTTATTCAAAAGTTTTAGTTATTACGGAACCAACAAATTTTGTACTTGCATTTTACAAACTAAATGTTCGTAAAAATACACCTAAAAAAACCTCTTATGTTGACCTATTTGGAGCAACAAAAAAACTAGATGTTAGATGTTTAAGACTGATGCATGGGTCTTTCAGGTCAAATTTACCAGGGCGACTTGGCGAGTAGGAAGCAAACTTATAGGGTTGTGGAGGGCTAAGCGTCGATCAAAGAGGAGTTTTTGCAATTTTTTGAACCAATGATGAATAGCAAACCCACAACAACTACAGGCCTTTTGACTTCCTCCAAGGTAGCGTGCTCGGATTCGATACCTGTTGATGGTTGCCTTTTGAAAAAAAAGCCATGTGCAAATTGGATTACGAATGTGACAGGCAAGTATATTATACTTCTAATGTGGAAATTACTCCACGCCTTTAAAAATTTTATGAGCAACCTTAAATATATAAATTTAGTTTAGTACAAATATATGAGATGACCCGTTCGTGTCGTTTTTCTATGTGTTCCCGGCCTTTCTTTCCCACTAAACCATGGGTCCAATTTAATTGACCATCTGATCATTTAAACCTGTTTCTAATACTGCTAAAAATGAGGTACTTATCACACAAACAAACAGTCGTTTGATGGTGTATGGTGGCGCAAGGCACCGACCGTAAAGGTTTTTTTTTGCAAATCTATAGATTTGCCAAGTTGGGCATCAGCCGTAAGGAAGTCGGTTGAGAGTTTTGAAACGATGTCGTGCTCTCTAAAACATGTAGATTTGGGTTGGGTTTTTTTATTTCAAACGGGTTAATTTGGGTTGTGTTCAACTTATAACGGGCAAATTTAGGTTGGGTATTTTGTTTCAAACGGGTCAACGTGGGTTGTTTTCAATTTGAAACATGTGGCATTTGGGTTCTGTATTATTTCAAACGGGTCAATTTCGGTTATGTTCTATATAAAACATGTAGACTTGGGTTGGGTATGCATATTTGAAAGGGCATTTTTGTCATTATTGTATCGATCTCTGGTATACAACCAAGCAACCTGAAACAAAAGATTAAGCAAATTCGAGTGGAATGAGTTATCCGGTTTACAAAAGGTATGCTCAACATATTCTTCGTCTCTTTAACGCAAAGTCAACCCTATTTGTTTTGTATATATGTCCATACATCAGTGGCTCCTTTTTTAGTTATTTTGACTTTCGGGGTCAAATTTTAATCCTGACAGCAAAGACTACACTCATGTTGTAGTTATACGGTTTCTCATGCTTTAGTGATATGGTTTCGATCATGTGACTTTATTCCAAGCTTTTTGACATGCTCACTTATTGCTTTTGTGTTTTTTTGTAGGTGACTGCAGCGAATGCCTCAATTATATCTTTGGTATTAGTTTTGTCATAGGTGATCACCACAAAAACTTGAAAGCTAGATCCGAGAACACGTGTTCAAGCCGTTATCTCACATAATTTGTTGTATTAATGTATTTAACTGTTATTACACACTGTGAGGTCGTGCTAATGTGAGAATCGCATGAGAACCAGAAGTTAGAATCATCACATGTATACAAGTATTTTGTCCTAAAAAGGTTGTGTGTCTGATGTATATATTAAGCGAGATGTGTGTTCGGTGAATTTAGTTGGACTTAGTCTTGTATTCTTGGTCAATTAGATTTAGATTGTTTTTTTGTTTTTTGTTTTGACAACATAGTTGGCTACTTGCCAAGTATTAATTTTTTTTATTTATCCAACCAGTAGAGATTTATAATATAACAAGTACATATTTTTATACTTATTGGTTGACCATTCTTTTGGAACTTACAGCTTCTTTTTATAACACGTCAGTTATTTTTTATATTTTATGAAGTTTAGTATTGTATCTTTGCCTACTAGGAAAGTATGCTAAATGAATGGGCAAACATATATTATAATGTGGCTACAAGGAAAATATAGTTAATGAAATGGGTAAACACATATTAATTATAAATAGTTTTTAATATAAGTAAATTTCTCGAGTCTGGGAAGCAATCCCGGGTGATAACAAAAAAGTACTCTGTCTAACATTAATCGATAAATCTTAATAAAAGAAAAACTAATACCAAATACATATGATTTCATAAAAGACGATTATAACTTCTTTATTAACGTCATTCGTAAATGTTCTTTATGTACTTTTGTTTAATGTAAATTAAATTTTCCTAACCCGGGATGTTCCCGGGTGATAGCCTAGTTAACTATATACGACTGTACGAATTAGTGTTAATATCTATCAGTTATAACAAAAAAATATATAAGTCTTGTTTAGGTTCATCATTTTAACCCGTCAAACTAACACAATTCTTGATTTCTTGTCCTGAAAAAGAAAATTACTTCTTTGGTCAAAGATGTCAAAGTGAAAAGCAAAGAAAACCACATCTAAGTAAAATGATCAGTGTTCAAACTTTACGTTACAGAAGTCAGTAAGTCAAAAACATTTGATGAAAAGTAAGCAATAACATTAAAGTGTGACTAATATTCTAACATAATGTAGTCAAAATTGATTTTAATAATGCCACTACTTGTAATTGTCCCCTAATATACACTTTAACTCATGTACTATTTTTGACATTTGGTAAAGAAAATGTAGGTATCTTAATCATTCTACCCGTGTTTGGCATAATTAGTTCCAAAACTTGAGATTTGGTTCAATATCACGATTTCGATCACCGGAGTGATTTAAGAATTGAGTATCGGCTTCAGAATTGCTATTAGGAACTTATGTTCGTGTGACTAGAGAAAGAATCATCTTTAAAAAAGAGAGAGATTGAGAGAGAGAGAGAGAGACTTAATTACAATGATTATCAGGTAAATATAACAACGTTGATCATTTGATGAAATTGTTGTGGGGTGAACTTGTGGGATTGTGTAAAAGGGATTTTGCATGAGTAACAAGATATGGGTTAATTTCTAGTTCTAATAAAAATAATAATAAAAAAAGCCTTTAAAATAGTAAAAAAAAAAACTCTTATTTTCTTTTGCAAAATAATAACATTTAAAGTAGACTATCATTTTTGTCTCTTTTTTACTCGTGTGACACATGATTTTGCCAAATTTATTTGTTTAGTAATATATTTTTGAACTTTTAAAAATAAAGATTGTTTATTAATTATATAGGGTTTGTAAAATATTTGTATTTTTTTACAAACAAAGAAGATCCGCGTTAAGGAGAATACTAACAAATCCATATAATGCAAAGTATATATTTTCTCATACAATCTCCTTTCCAAAGTGTGAAAGTGAAACGGAATAGAATATTAAGAGGCAATGAAAAAAATGTGTATATTTGTGAACATAATAAAATCTAAATTGCATTTTATCTATATCCTATTATAAAAAGGAGAAGTGATGGATATGAATATAATTTTACATCACATACAACTTTAAAAGCAATATGTACAAATAAAAACAACACATTTGAGAGGGATATAATAGTAATTAACATTAATTTTTAAGACATCAAAGGGGTATAATCGGTAATTTTCCATCTTCTAGAACCCTAATACTAAATAGTGTTGGTGCAGTTGTCTGTCGACTACATCTTCGTTCGAGTCCTAGAGTCTCAGAATAGGAATGGTTGTTAAATGATTGTAAATATTAGAAATAGTGATTGTATAGGTTTAGACATTGGATCGCTTTTTAGGTCATAAATAGGCTGAACCGCTCGAACGGTTGGTGGACTGAACCGCTCGAACGGCAAAACAACTTGGACCGCTCATTGGACGTGATTGCATGAACCGCTCCAATGACGTGTATGGGCCGCTTATTGGGCCTGTCCAATAAGCGGTCCTAGAAGCCTATATATACCCCATTAGCGATCTAAACAGTAGGAACATTGTGTAGAAATCGTGCCGAAGCTTTGCCGGTGCGAGATTTGAAGTGTAATCAGCGTCAAATCAATAAAACAAGTAGTTAAAGTGATCTGCCTGCTGTTTCTACCTTAGTTTCTTGTAATTCCGCACCTGAAACCAAGGAGAAAGCCTCTGAACGACTCGTTCGGGTCAGAATAAGATCCTACAAGTGGTATCAGAGCTCAGGAGGAGGTTCTCTGCAGAAATTAGCCGGATTTCGTCACTTTTTCTTACTTCTACACCTTCTTTTTCTGATTCGAGAAGATTTCACGGTCGGAATTTGCTCAATTTTTCACAGATTGTGCTAAATAGTATCGAGATAAACCCTAGAAAGTTTCAGATCAAAACTCAAAGTTTTAGTGGATCAAAATTGGAATTGAAGTTGAACCGCTCGTTCGAACAGCTCTTGGACCGCTTATCCGGACGAATCAGGAACCGCTCATTCGATCGGATTACCTTTGAATCGCTCATTCGAACTATTGAGGATCGCTCATTCGAAAGATCAGGGATCGCTCATTCGAACGATCAGGAATCGCTTATTCGGACGGATCAGGAACCGCTTATCCGAACGATCAGGAACCGCTTATCCGGACCACTGTGAATCGCTTATTCGGTCGGATCATTTCTGGATCGCTTATTCAGACAATTTCTGGACCGCTTATTTGTCATCCAGTTTGTGTATCTGGACCGCTTATTTGGATCAACTGCTGTTTGGTTCGCTTTTCTGTCACATTTAGATCGCTTATTCGTCAACAAACACGTGTCGTTCTGTTTTGCGAAACATGGCAATGATGTTTGATGAACAGGAGAACTATTATTTCGAAAGATTTAATAACTGGAATAACGGATTTCTAGATGAGGGGTATAGGAAAGTGAGCAAAGATGGTTGGGCAAAAAGGTTCAAATATTTCGTGTGTCTGAAAGACGAAACGTTGGATGATCTTAAAGACAGATATAGTGTTTTATTGAGTTATATGAAAGATCATGAGATATACCCGTCAAATGTTGAAAAATTGGAGAAATTTGCAGATGCATTACCGATTGAATGGGGTGAATGTTTGAGGAATTTAGGAGAGAACTCAAATTTTTCAAAATTACCTCTAAATCAATTCATCAGCAAACTTCAAGCTCATGAACTTGAAACCAGAAAGAAAAAGAAAGAAATGATCAAGGTTTTGGAGAATAATGTGCTAGATCTGGGTTTAGATGTGTTTGAGGAGATGATCAAAAGGATTGGTAAATGTATCAGGGCAAAACATGTGCTGAAATACGATTTCAAACGAGGTTGTTATATTGATAATAATGGAAATCCTCTTGATTTCGTTAAATTGTTTTGTGCAGGTACATTGATAGCAAAGGAAGAAGAAACTTCAAAAGCTGAAGAATCGGTGAAGAATGAAACAATGTGCTCAACATGCGATAACTTTAAGACTGACAATGACAAACTCGTGAGAGACATAGAAAGTTTAGCATTTGAAGTCAAAAAGTTGAAAGACAAGAAGCACGTTGCTGAAAATCAGATTCTTTCTCTGGAAAAAGATTGTGAGAAGTTGAAAGCCGAAAATGACAAACTGTTGGTTGATTTTAACAGTTTGACTTTGAAAAATCAAGAATTTGAGGGGCAAGTGAAAATTCTTGAAGATGGGAAAAATGTGTTTAGTAAAAACAACATTGAAAAACAAAAGATGATAAATTCCCATCTTCAGAAGATTGTCGAACTTGAAAAAGAAGGTGAAAGCGCTCAAAAGAGAATCAAAGAGTTGGTAAAAGAGCTTGAAAACAAACAGAAATCTTCAGAAGATTTAGATTTCTGGATTAAGCTTGAAAACAAGAATCTGAAAGCGAATGAATCAAAATTTCAGGAACAGATAAAAGTTTTGATAAATGAAAAGTCTGTTCTTGAAAATTTGAAGAATGATAATGAGAAAACAATCAAGTCTCATTTTGGGAGAATATCTCAGCTTGAAAGTGAAGCTGAGAATTCGAGGAACAAAATTGATGAACTTGAGAAGAAATTGATAGGTTTTGTGACTAAATCTGACAGTTTGAATTTTCCCTATCCAAAACCAATCAATTCTGTTCCAATAAGTGACAATGTCACAAACTTTGACACTGTCAAAGTCAAAGATTGTGATGATAAAACTGATGAGGAAAATGAGAATTTTTATTCAGCAGATGAGTCTGAGACAGAGTCTGATGATGAAAATGTTAAAAAAGAAAAACAAAAATTGTTTTTAAAGTTGAAAGAAAAATTTCAGAAAACTGTTCTGCAATCAACTGAAAAAGGTGAATGCTCTAAGCAAAAACCTGTGAAGAAGATTGTAAAACAGAATCAAAACTTTAAAAATGAAGAAAAAAACTCATCAGTACGATCATCCAATCAAAAGAAAAAATTACAAAAAATAGAAAATGAAAATTCAAAATTTGTTGTGTGCAGGACGAACCACAGTGCAAAAGCGTCAAAACCAGCACATTTGAGGAAGGAATATCACCAAGCCAGACAATGTTATGATCTGAGCGTTTGGTGTGAAAATGGTAACTGGTATGATAACAGGGTGTGCTACAGCTGCGGATATCAGGGGCATATTGCTGTTAACTGCCAATACTGGAGTTATGAGACCAGGAGGTGCTATAATTGCAATATCAAAGGTCACATTGCCAGAGATTGGCCATGGAAATCGCATGAAAGATTGAGGGCCAATTCTCAGAAAATGGCAAAGAAGATACCAGTCGTTGTCAAGCCCAAAGAATTAAAAGTTTCGGGCCAAAACGTCAGAGAACAGAAGGTCAAAGAACCTAAAGTTCAAGAAACAAAAGTGAAGCTTTCTCAGGGGCAGAAAGATCGACTGAGGAAAAAGAGAAAGAAAGCGAGAGAATATCTCGAAAAGATTTTGTCCTCGGGTTCACCCGACAGATCGAAGAAGAGTTCTGATGAATCAACTTCCTCGGCTGCAAAGTCAAGCAAGATGAATTCATCAGATACAAATCTGGGGACAAAAGAGGATAAGAAGAAGAAGAAAGTGAAGTTTTCACTTCCTGGCGATGAATCTGTTTCTTCAGAAACAAAGGAGCCACATGTCGGCGATGAATCTGACTCATTAAAGTCAGACAAGCCACATTCAGGCAATGATTCTGGAATGGTAAAGCCAGAGGAGCCATGTGTTGAGGTAAAGGTCGAGAATTCTAGTTTAACAATGGATGAGAAAATTTTTCCACCATTGTTGAATAAGAATTCAAAATCACCCAAGGCTGGTCAGGCTTGGGTGAAACTTTTCAAATAGAAAAACCTGACTTGCCGGAGCTCCCAGGTTTGTAAGAGTGGAGCATGAATCGGCATCTTTTTAAATCTGTGTTTGAAGATTTTGCAGGAATTGCCGGAGATCCCAAGATGGTATCGTGGATCATGAATCGGCATCTTTCTCAGAATTTTATTCGGTAACGTCAATCATGCAAACGGTAAAGAGGTTTGGTTGTGTTTATGTATGTTTTACAAGTGGTACAGAGGATTCTGGACTGCAAATGGTAAATCAAGGACATTAACTTGTACTTGGATTTTCCTACTTTTGTGTAGAAAACAAGATGATGAAGTAACCCCGTACCTAAACTGTTTGGTAAACAAACTAAGTTTTCCGGAAAAACCATTTTGATTAAAACAAACTTAAGTGTTTTGAAATCACAATGGGAAAATAGTTTGTTGTGAGGGGGAGTTCTGATTGTTTATGCCAGGTGGATAGAGAATTGAAGTGATTCTCATCAGGTTGTCAAGTTTGTACAGTTTGTTTCAAATTTTCCCAGAAAATCAAAATTGAAACATATTTTGATTTTAGGGGGAGAAAAATTTTAAAAAAATTAGAAAATTTGAAAATGTCAAAAACATTAAAAATTTAAAAATGAGTTTTGTTGTGAAAAAGAGGAAATGATAGTAAATCAGTTAGACTATCACAGCACGCTAAAGAAATGTAATGCCAAATGTGATAAACGGTCTCACTGATGATGTGACGATAGGTTTTTGTACATTTAGTAGATTTATTCGGGATATAAACCTAAAATTTCAAACTTGTGAAATTCGTGGGGAACACTACTTGGATATATAGGTAACCCCTGAAATCTCGTTTGAAAGGTCTCGTATTCTGATATACTAGGTGTTTATACTCTATGATGTCTGGGGTATTATTCCGGGACTTCTGCTGAACGGTAGTTCTGACCTAGTCCTTGGCTAATACTTTTCACAAAATGCTTGAAATATAGCATAAAGCCCTCAGTTGATTAGACAATAAAATTGATAATCATCTGTTGTAGCTGAAAAGATCCTCTAAAGGGGACACACTGCTAAGTCGAAGCTGATATCTCTCTGCTGAACGGAAGTTCTGACCTGAGATCCCTCAATTCTCGCATCTTTCCCCTAATTTATGTACAGACATCATTGTAGTGTTCATACCTGTAAGACTGAATATTGGGATTCTGGATACGGGAGTATATTCAAGAGGTGGGACACATGAATTGAACTAAGTTCATAAAATACCTAAATAGTATCCTGAATAGATTGAAAATTGTATGAAAATTTAAGAGGACAATTATATCGTCAATCTACGTGAATAGTTTAGAACTTAAAACGATTAAAAGCTTAACGGTGCTTGTGTTATGTCTCAAAAACTGATATGATCCTCTTGCACAAACTCACAAAAATATGTTTGTTTTGCATTTAAATTTCTGTCTTTGCATTTATGTTTCATATTTTCAAAAATCCAAAAAGATTTTCGACAACTGATGGTGAAGAGCTGATTTTCAAAATCTCAAAGGCTAAACTTGATGAACATACAGGTTGGTTAAGACATTTGAAATGTTTAAAATGATTCATTAATTTTTTAATTTGAATTAGAAATTGAAATGTTTCAAATTTGTGAAGCAGTGGTTAATTGAAAACAGTATCACATGATTAAGTTGATTCATTAAGTTGAATCACAATTTTTCTGTTTTGTGATAGAGTGGTTGAGTTTTGCAGGTTTCTGATCCTGTTGCTACAGATAGCCAGGAGACATATCAGAACCAGAAATGATGAGCTGAACAGGGAAAGCCAGGAGATAATTTCGATGGTGGTAACAAAATACCAGACGACTATCCTAGCAGAGTGATAGGGGGAGTCTGATGAAGGTTATAGCCAAAGAAAGTTAGATCCAGGCAGAATTCTTGAAGAAGATCGAACTATATCCGAGAATGTCTTGTTGAAGACTCTCACTGAAGATTCCGTCAACATTCAAGGGGGAGTCTGTTGGTGCAGTTGTCTGTCGACTACATCTTCGTTCGAGTCCTAGAGTCTCAGAATAGGAATGGTTGTTAAATGATTGTAAATATTAGAAATAGTGATTGTATAGGTTTAGACATTGGATCGCTTTTTAGGTCATAAATAGGCTGAACCGCTCGAACGGTTGGTGGACTGAACCGCTCGAACGGCAAAACAACTTGGACCGCTCATTGGACGTGATTGCATGAACCGCTCCAATGACGTGTATGGGCTGCTTATTGGGCCTGTCCAATAAGCGGTCCCAGAAGCCTATATATACCCCATTAGCGATCTAAACAGTAGGAACATTGTGTAGAAATCGTGCCGAAGCTTTGCCGGTGCGAGATTTGAAGTGTAATCAGCGTCAAATCAATAAAACAAGTAGTTAAAGTGATCTGCCTGCTGTTTCTACCTTAGTTTCTTGTAATTCCGCACCTGAAACCAAGGAGAAAGCCTCTGAACGACTCGTTCGGGTCAGAATAAGATCCTACAAATAGCAGCCTTCAATTCATTTAATTCACTGGAAAACCATACGATCCATCATAAATTCCTCATCAATAGCACCTTAGTACATACGATTGAAGAGTCCCAAACCACCGCCACCCTCCTTTCCGGTTTTGTCTCCTCAATTTGTTCCCCCCATCACCGCGTCTCGAATAGTCGCCACCGGTGCTGTGCTACACATCCACCGCTGCCTGGTCTTTGCCTCTGCTCGTTGGTGTCGCAAACAGGCCATCTCAAGTATTCATTGGCATCCGATTTGTTCTTCTTGGTTACGATCCTCTAAAAAACTCACAGGTTTTAAAAAGTTTTTGTTTTTGTTTATTAATTTCTGTACATGTATCTGATTGTTTCATATATGATGGATACATTCATGTGTTAAGAGTTTATAATTGGATTATTTGTTTGTTTGTTGTTTGATTTTTTTTTTCTTTTTAGTTGAGTCTTGTTTGTTAGTTAGGGTTTGAGTTGATTTATTAGAATTATAGGCAGAAACTGTAATTTAGAATTGATTTTTTTTTAATTTAAGTTGTGTTTACAGGTTTCACTGAAGTTTGTTAACGGCGGAGCTGTTAATGTCGGTAAATACGGTCCGAATTGCACTCATGTTATTCATGATAAGCTTGTTTGGGTTTTAAAATTTTCATATGTGGTACCAAATAATTGGGTTTCTGCATGTTCAGGTCTCCTCTGTTTTATATCAAAAACCCATTTTCTGTTTTAATTCCCATGTCTATTAATCTTTGTACTCAAATTGTACCATAAAGAACAGATTTGTGATTTTAATCGATATATATGGCGAAAAAGTAAGAAGCGATCAAAATCAATTTATTCTTCGATCACCATCTATTAAGAGGAAACGAACGGACGAATGAACAGAGCAAACACGCATATTCGGTTGCGTATGCGACCGTTGTGGCGGCAGAAGTAGCGGTGGCAGCCGCCCATGCTGCCGTTGAAGTCGTTCGCTTGACGTCCATTGCGCATCTGTCGAGTAAATCCGCAGAAGAAATGGTTGCTACCAAGATTCAAACAGCTTATCGCAGGCACTTGGTAAATTATATTAGCACAATAAATATTTGTTAAACAGTTTCTTGATCTGTGGGGTTATATAATTATATTGTTTTCAGGCGAGCAGGGCGTTGCGTGCTCTTAGAGGGCTTGGGCGGTTGAGATCGGTGATTCTAGGTCAATCAGTCAAACGCCAAACAACGTCGGCGTTGAAATGTATGCAAACATTGGCTCGTGTACAGTCTCAGATTCGGTCAAGGCGTGTGCGTAGAAAGTCTAAAGAAGAAACGGAAGCCAGTTTATAAAGGAAACAGGGGGCTCATACCCAAAGTACACGACTGCTGCTCATACGCCTATAAGAATCACGAGTGTGAATACTACACAAAGTGTACAGCATAGGCACCGCCGACACCAGTTTTTCTTTTTTGGTGGTTTGGAGTACTGGATTGGGATGGTGCGCTGGAAAGTCCTTTGCAATCAGATCCTAAGGCTGAAGAAGTGGCAGGGTATGTGCATTGGCTGCTAATTTGTTGCATATTGTTACTAAAGGTGCAAAATATCCGGGGTTGGGTAACGTTCAAGGCAGTGCCGACACCGTAGAAGAGTCCGATGATGATTAGGGGTTGATTTCAGGTACGTTAAATGTATCTGTTTTTAATAAACTCTCATGGCCAGTTGAACTTATGGATTGTGGTTTCAGGTTATGGAGAAGCATACAGGATGATATTGGAGATCCAGGGTTTGGTCGAAGGTTTCATGGTAAGTCAATTCTATGCCTGAATTGGTTTCCGATATTTCATATCTTTGTTTGTGTGCAATTGTTTTGCTCTCATTATCGCTATTATGTGCATCAGTCATATATAGGCATTATAATATTGCATGAATGAACTAGAGAATGATGAGGAGCTTCGTGAGTATAGCTTGCAGGTATAATTTTTTTTACACATCATTCTTCGAGTCGAATTGCCACATTTGCGAGCCCACACGACAATTATTGGATCTCAGTTTTTTTTACACATCATTGTTTTGTGATTCTTTGGTCAGATCATAACGTTTATGCTGATCAAGAGGTATATCATTGTTGCCAAAACTGTAGTTAAAAGGCCTTCTTTCCATTTTTAAAGGATAATATCTTTGTTTTTCGGACTTGCAGAAGCACATTCGACACTGCCCCATCTGTTCTTCAGGGAAGACATGCTATAGAATGTTACAGGCAAGTAAAGTAACTTTTAAGACACCTGTGGTTTTATACTTTTATATCAGTATCAGTTTATCCTAAATATAGTATATTTTTAATCAGGAGAGAAGTGTGGGGATCGACAAGTTCTCGTATACTGTATACCTATGTTATTTGCTGTTTGCTATTTGCAGCTCTCTATATTGCCAGACCCATTATAAGCTTCAACGCATTTGCCTCACAGGTTCTACAACGCTCAACTATTCTTGATTAATTATGAAATCAACATGCCATGACATATATCATGCAATCGTGACAACCCGCTTCAAGGCCATGAAAGTAATTGTCAAAAAATTTGTTCCTTTGGGTAATTTAACAAGTGTCTCACCAATGTGTTATCTTTTCTGGCAGCTGGACACACCTCAGAAGAGTTATACACTCAAACAAGTGATTTGGTACGGTTTTCATTGGGTACTTAGCCTGTTTCTTATGGAAATCATGACACATTTCTTCTATTACAATGCATTTGCCATTAGGTCAGCCTGTAACTAACAAAATGTCACTATATATTGTATTTAGCCGTTTTTTAATGTATATCGTCTTTGATTGATTCCTGTGTGTTGATATTTAGTGGAATCTGGAAACAGTTATCACCTGTGGAGGTCTTTATTGTTGGATATGGGGTGAGATCTCATGGTACTTGATTTCACTATCTCACTTAAAAAATGATTTAGGAGAAATACACACCTGATTTTTAATCCGTTTGATCCGTTTGACTTGATTCTTTATATGCTAATCGCATTCTTGGTTAAACGAAAACGAAATGTAGGTAAGTGGTATTGAAGCCCCTGAGAATATGCCACGTTGTATAAACAACTGCTACAATTTAGAAAGCTTTTGGAAAAATTGGCATGCTTCCTTTAACAAATGGCTTGTGAGGTACACGTTTTATATTGCCATCTTTTGCTTATTTATTTATGTTTTGTTTTAAGTCTTGAAGGACATACTTTCTAATTTTATCTTACACATGTGTATAGGTACATGTATATTCCGTTAGGGGGATCTCGAAGGAAGCTTTTAAACGTATGGGTTGTCTTCACATTTGTTGCCATATGGCATGATCTTGAATGGTATATTATTTTTTCCAGTTTCTTATATTCTTCCTTTTGGGCCCGACTTCTAACTGTTTATTTTATGTACAGGAAACTTCTTTCATGGGCATGGTTGACGTGCATATTCTTTATTCTTTCATGGGCATGGTATCGTTTCGAACCGAACAAAATTGCCCCTTGATGTACAATCTCTGCAAAAAAACATTTTTAACCAACTCGACCCGAAACCTGTTCCGACCCGAAACCCGTTCTGACCCAAACCTGTTTCGACCCGAACCAAAACAACCCCTTTTTTTATTGACCCGTTTTGACCCAAACCCGTTTTGACCCATGACCCGACCCGACCCAACCCGTTTTCCAGGTCTAACCTCTATTAAGGTGACCTACTGAATTTTGTATTGTTTCTATGTTGAAGTTAAATTTTAGCATATAGAGATTGAGCGAGTGTTTGCAACATATGTCCAAAGAATATTGCAACCGTTAATTTGAAAATTGATTTTGCAGGTTGATAACGTTTTTAAAGCGTTCATTTTCCGTGAGCTTAGTGCAGTTGCGGGTGCTATCACAATCACTTGTCTCATGGTTTGTTTTTTCCTATAAAACCAATCTACTTAGTGATGACCACTTTCCACCCAAACCAGCTATTGACTTACTATTTGGCAGGTGGCTAACCTTGTTGGCTTTGTCGTTGGACCATCTGGCGTAAGTTGGTTAAAGTCCGTGTTTCTTCACGCTGAAGGTTTATCTCTCTTTACTGATTTCTTTTCCAAATTATGCGCGCACGTGACTGTGCAGTTGACAAAAGCTACGTAATATTGCAGGATTACCAACATTTTTTGGCTTGCTTGTGACGTTTTATATCGGCACAAAGGTACAATGCCATAATTTCACTTCTTTTGAAACTTTTAAGATCAAATTGCCATTTTATCACCAAAGAATCACTAAAAAAGGTTTTTACGTAATATGGTATTATACCACGTTGTTTCAACTTGGAAACCCAAATAGTTGATTTCATTTTTCAAACGATTCCTATATTGCTTTGCTGGGAGGGTATATTAGTCATTTCGTCTGTGCACGCCAAGAGTGTGTTTCAATTTATGAAATATCATTTAATCGGAAAACTTTTCTTCCATTGCAGGTTATGTTTCATGTATCCGATTCCAAGCAAAGGACACATCAGAGTTGAAGAGCATGGTTATGATCTGGATCCAAATACGAAGCATCTTCGACTTTCTTGTTGTGTCTTGTTTTTTTTCCTTACACCTTTTTTATATACTTTACTATCTTAAGCAAGTTATATCATAAAATCAAGAAATTTATAATCTTTCATTCAGTTAGTTGTAAATATATATTTAAAGCAGTTACAAAAATGTCTAAAACTTCTACGGCTATTTTTTTCGTTGAATGGAATAAAATGTTAGAAACCTGGAATGCGTTGTGGTTCGTAATAGGCATAATAATTAAATCTGATATCAGTCGGGACACCCGCCGCAACGCGCAGGCTTTCCCACTAGTTCACTCTAAAAACCTAAAAAAAATCATCTTATTCCCTATCTCACTATTAATCACCACCACAACAACCACCCGCCACCGCCGCCACCCTCCGCCGTCGACCACCGCCACACCCCGTCGCTGCCTCTACCCGCTGACCACCGCCACCCACCGTCGTCATTGCCACCACCCACCACCACCGCCACTGTCACCACTCTCTGTAGCCAACTACACGTGCCGCCGTCGACCATGGTTAAGCGTTGCGTAGGCGTTTAAGCGAGTTGCGAGTAAGCGTTGCGTTGAGATAACCACATAACAATAAACAAATAGTCACACAAATAACACACATACACATAAATGCATAAAAGTAAATCTGCGCTTCGAGTTTGCGATGCGATAACGTTGTGATAGCGTTTAGTATAAACAAGCGATGTGATATGCGATAAAACGCGTTTAAATAGTATGTGTTGTAAATATCGTTTAGTTGTGATAACTGCTTTTTGAATAAGCGTTGAGAATGCGTTGTAAAACATCGTTGGAAAATATAGTTTAACCCTTTTGCGATAATCGAAATCTCGAGAGTACAAGATAATTAAGCGATAAATGACAGATCTAAGTAGTGACCCGGAAATTCGGGTTGTTACAGCCTCCCCTACTTTAGGGAATTTCGTCCCGAAATTAAGGCGTAGGCGTAACGAAAAGATGTGGATGTTTAGCTTTCATATCACTTTCGAGTTCCCAAGTGAACTCGGCGCCGCGTTTGCCTTCCTAGCGAACCTTCACTATGGGAATGCGGAAGCGTCGGAGTTTCTTGGTCTCTCGGTCCATGATTTCTACGGGCTTTTCCATGAAGTGTAGACTTTCGTTAACTTGCAAATCCTCGAGGGGGACATGCAGGTTTTCTTCGGCTAGACACTTTTTGAGGTTCGAAACATGGAAAGTCAGATGTACGTTGCTGAGTTCCTCCGGTAATTCGAGTCGGTAGGCCACTTTGCCAATTCTTTCCAGAATCTTAAAGGGTCCAACGTATCGAGGCGCTAGCTTTCCTTTCTTGCCGAATCGGATCACCCCCTTCCAAGGTGAAACTTTTAGGAGTACGTGATCGCCAACTTCGAACTCAAGGGGCTTGCGGCGTTTATCAGCATAACTCTTTTGACGACTCCGAGCTTTCAAGATATTGTCTCGTATCTGGAGGATTTTGTCAGTCGTTTCTTGTAATAACTCAGGACCGGTAATTTGCGCATCTCCGATCTCGTGCCATACAATAGGAGATCGCCATTTTCTTCCATATAATGCCTCAAGTGGTGCCATTTGAATGCTAGAGTGATAACTGTTTTTGTACGAGAATTCGACTAAAGGTAAATGCGAATCCCAATTACCACCAAAATCTATAACGCACGAATGATGAATGTCTTCAATGGTGCGAATTGTGCGCTCAGTCTGACCATCGGTCTGGGGATGGAATGCGGTACTGAGGTTAAGAGTAGTACCGAGAGCGGATTGAAACGTTTCCCAAAGACGCGAGGTAAATCGACCATCGCGGTCAGAGATGATGTCACGGGTGCCCATGTCGACAAATGACTTCGTCGGTATAGATTCGTGCAAATCGTTTGTTGGGATTGAACCCTACCAAAGGAATAGATAATGAAAGCCAAAACCGGATCACAACAGTGGATTCATAATAAGCAGCTTTTCACATTAAGCTTTCCCCTTGATAGTGGTCATCTAGCATCTGATAGACTTGAAAGTACTGCTCAATAGAACAACTGCTACTAAAGAACTGATGAAGTTTAAAGGCTGAAGCTCAATCTACTGACAGAATCTAAGCACTGCTGAAGAATTAAAGCACTGCCCATTCAAGGTCTGATCACCCTTTGAAGAAAGCACTGATGCTCAAACAACAGTGGTTGACTACATCAATGGAATGAAGAATCAGTATTTATACATCAGTGATTAGAATGCAATCAGTGTCTGTATGGTCAGTAGTTATAGAACAGTAGATAGAGTTTGTTAGTTTGTTAGATGTCGCTTTCATGGTGACGTCAGCTGAGATGCCTCAGTGGTTTGGTTTGCCTATAAATGGAGCAGTACCCTGTACTGTTACATTTGATTGACTGAGTGAGTTCTTCTCCTCATGTCTAATCCTTTCATCTTGTGCAATCAACCTTGGAGCATCAGGCTGAGGAGGAGTTTAGTTTTGTAAGCATGCTTTGTAATCTTTTGCTTTGATTTGTAATCTTTCGACTAATGCAAATCATGTGTTTATCAAAACTATTTTCTTCTTTGATTGTGTTTACAAAGTTTGTTGTTCATTTCCGCTGCACTTAAACTCTGTTCATTTCTATTGATTTGTTCAAATTATACAAACAAACATAATTATGAAAGCCCCCGATTCTAACAATTGGTATTAGAGCTCGGATAGTCAAATTCGATCTAACAATCAATTTGACATAACAGTTCAGCTCAAAATCCATTGATACTAAGGGTGATTGTATTTAGTTGAAAAATAGAGTAACGAGAAATCATGTTCAAAATGATTATTCAGATACTCTGTAAAACAACCAAGATGTCATAAGACACACAAACTTCACATAACAAGTGATATCATGCATAAAACACCTATAGTGCTCAGATCTGAAAATATGTCTGATAACTATGGTATAATCATTTCCTTTACAAAATTGATGTCAAGTGTTAATATGAAGTTTGTGCTGTTTCCATCGTGTTTAATACTAAGGTATGAACCTCCTGTCAACAAAAACCTAGTTTCATAAAAACAATAGTGTTTTTGTTAGCATAAAAGGAGGGAAATTAAAACTTTAGTTATTACATCTTATGTGTTGAAAAACATGTTGAGAATCCTGTTAAAAAGGATCAAATCAACTCTGTTAAGAACACATCGAGAAAATCAGATGAAAAAACAGACTAAATGATATGTGATGTGAGATTTGACATAAGCATATGCAAAATGTCTAAGTCTCTCCAAACATTGCTGTAAAATGATTCTGGTCTGAGTATTTTTCCAATAAAAACCTCCCAGTAAGTATTCTAGTACTTATGAATGAGAAGGGTAAAAAGGGAAGAAGAAAAATAACAAAACTCAAAGGTGTGTTAATCTCAAAACTTTTGGAGTCAAAAGAAAAGAGTATAAATATGAAACACTTAAGAGTCCAAAGTTGGGTAAACAGTGGTCATCAAACAATTTTGTGCATTCATTAATTCAAGGAAGTTCAGGTAACAATGGTATCACCGATGATGAAACTGATAAGAGGACTAGACAAATTTCCTCACATGTCTCCTCTTTTTGCAATCAATTAACAAGGAAATTGTCACACAAAATAGTCATCTCAAATCTTTGACCATTTTCCTAAAACTTGAGACTGATGTGCCTATGAGTTTTAATTGGAAAATATACCAGAACTCTTTTTGATGTTGTTTTCAGAATAACCTTTAATTATTTTTCTTGAAAAGGTTTTTCTCAATAAAACAGGATATATTATTCTTTGTTTTTTAATATATTTTGTATTTTTACTTGTTTTTGATAGTAAAAATATCAATCTCCTATCAGGATATAGAACCTCTATTTTTGTTGATGATATTATCCTTAAAAACTGATCAAAAGGAAATGGTACTAGTGCCAAGGTCATATCATCCTCAAGTTTGTTTTATCACAGATCAAAAATTGATTGCTAACAGACTTTAAACTACTGAGATACTCATTTTCTAATTCAAGTAATTAGACAGAAAATGAGTAGCCTTAGTAAAAAAGATTTTCATCATCTGGGATACTAAAACACTGTCAGGAATTTATAAAAGCTTCAAATTTTGTAAATGATATGTGGCAAAAACCTTGAATACAAATTTCTATAAAAACTGCAGACATATTCAACTTGACATTTTGCATCTAAAATGTAAATTGTTAAGAATAGCATTCTTGTAGATCAACAGATGCTGGACATGATATTGTGGTTACACAAGACAAAATCATTCCCCACATCTAAACAAGCAGATGCTCAAAATTTTTGTGAAAAGTTTTTTTTTTTCTCATTGTTGCACTTACAATTGCTGAGCTAATGGTCTTTCATTTTCTTACCACTGTCTTTCCCCTAACTACTGTTGTGCCCAAACATCTGCTTTCTAAAGTCTGTCCACTGCTGAAAATCAACCCCTGCTCTCTCATATTCTTGACAAGCACTGTTGTTCAGAATCAGTGTTCTATCCACTGATATGCTATCCACTGATAGTGAAAAATCACCCACTGTTTCATTTGTTACCGTTGTAACTACTGATGGTTGATCCATCAGTGGCTTTCAAAACAACTGTCCTCCATTATTTAATCTTTCATCAGGGGTTGGCACGTGTTCAGTTTTTAGCCATCAGATCGTTGTAACCGCTGCCACATCAGCATTCACTTTTTCCCTAAATAAAACCCTGACCAAAACCCCAAACAGGGTTTCACTGTCGAATTGAATTCCAAAAATTCTCTTCTCAAAGCAGTTTCCCACTCTTCATCACAAATCACTCTTCGATCCTTCTTCATCAAAATGAGGAAGTCAAAATCAAAATCAAAATCATCTTCTTCCTCTTCTTCCAAAGACGCCACTCAAATGGCCGCTGAACCCATCGAAATACCATACAAAGCCCCTCACAACTACTTGGGTCTACTCACAAAACCCACTACCACCAATACCTTCGACTCCATCATTGACACCTTATCTGCATCAAAGTACAAAACTTTGCTAACAGCAGATGCTCCCATTTACCAACAAACCCAGAGAGAGTTCTGGAAAAATGCTATCCTTGAAAAACAAGATAGCATCGTCATAGCCATTAACTCCTCTATACAGGGCAAAGCGATTCAAATCACTCCACAATCAATCTCAGAAGTCTTTAAACTCGATGATCAGAAAGGTAAAACTTCTTTTTCTAAAACCGAGTTGAAAACTGATTTTCTGGGTAGGGGGTATGCAGAACAACCAAAAAGAGATACCTTACAAAAAGGCTATTTCCCTTCTTCACCAAGGTTTCTATTTCACACTCTTTTGATGTGTGTTTCAAATAAAACAACTGCTTTTAACGAAATACCATTAAAGATCCAATGTCTGGGATATGCTATTCTAAATAATGAAAATTATAACTACTCCCAGGAGATCTTTAATGACTTGGTAAAAAATGTTGATAGCAAATCATTTTTGCTTTTTCCAAGGTTTCTAAGCTACTATTTTGAACAAAAATTTGGAAAAGAAAATGAAAATTTGCTCAAACAAGGTACCTATTTTCAAATAAATGGTTTAACACCTGAGACATTCTCAAGAATGTTAACACCTTCGAAAACAAAAGCAGAGGTGCCTGAGCAGAATTTAGCAGTTACAACTGCTCCTCATGTATCGGCTGCTGAGCCCACTGCTCCAGGTGATCATAGCAGCACAACCACTGCTTTGAAACCCACACCTGTCATTACCAAAAAGACCAAAAAGAAAACATCCAGAAAGCCCCCCAAACCGAAGACAAAGGCACCTTTGGAAGATGAGATCCCAGAGCCACTGCCAGTGACAACACAAATGTCACCTATAACCACTGCTGCTACTTCCTCACAGCAGATGGAAGAAAGATCTCCACCTTTGCCTCAAACTCCTCCTGCATCCTCACAAAAGGATCAGGTTGTAAACACAGGGACCCCACAATATGAAGCTCTGGATTCAATTGGATCCATCTTCCTCAGTCCTGATCCTAAGGACATGTCTCTTTCAACACCCATATCTTCACCCCTTTCATTACCACAAACAATATTACCCTTGTTGCATGCAGTTGATGTTGTTCAGACACAAACCAGTTCCTCTCAATCACCTATCACTGAGAGTACACTCCCACAAGTAACTGGGTCTGACACTTATACCTCTGCTATCCCAGCAACAACTGAGGAGGTTACACTGCAGGAGTTACAAGTAACTCCTGTCAGTAGTTCAAGTTGAGCAGCCACTACAAATGTTGAACCCATTGGTTTACATTTGGACAGTGGTTACATTCATAAGACTCCCTTGAAGGCAATTCCTTCCATAGCACCTCTGAGAACCACGAGTGAGTTTGTTATGCCCACTGGTACCTTCAAAAGGCTATCAAGTGCTGAAGGAAGAAGACCCCAGTACCAAGAACAAGGGGCATCAATGAATGATTTTTGGGATTCATTTCCTAAGTCACACATTGGTACAACCACTGCTGGTGGGGAATCAAATGATCCCATTAACTTGGGTGATGATTTAAAATATCAGGAATTGACGGGCAGAGTTGAAAATCTTGAAACATCAGTTGCTGAAATAAAGGATATGGTGCAACAGCTGTTAAAAGCTTAGAAAGCACAATCCACTGCTGTCCCAGCTTAAGCACCTGCACAACCTGCACCTGCTACAAATGAGCTATGGAATGTATTTCAACCCCTGCTTGAAAAACAAAAACAAATGGCTGATCAACAACATGCAATACATGTACAAATGCTGACAAACATGGTGGAGTCAAGATTTAAAGATACTCAAGCAGATATCAAAGCTATCAAGGCTCACATACAAAGCACCTCTGGAAAGGTTCCTCCCACTGTCCTCTTCATGAATAACCCCTTTTCAGATAATGCCAAAAAGGGGGAGAAAATCAAGTGGAAGAAGAAGGGAATTGAAGATGGTGTTTATATTGAACCTGAAAAAGATAGCCAGACTAAAGCTGCCGTATCAACACACACCACCTCAACACACAACACCACAACCACTGCCCTACCACCATCATCATCTATGATCACATCACCACCACCAAAAAACTCACCACCAAAAACAGCCACCCCATCATCTCCTCCTACCAAAAAGCAGAAGACAACAAATGTTACAACATCTGTTGTGATGACAACAGTGGTTGAAACACCAGTTGTTTCAACAACTGTTAGTCAGACACTTTCCACCACTCAAATCACTACCATTTCAAAACCTGCTCAAAAGCGGAAGACACCTACTGACACATCAGTAGTTGTAATGACAACAGAGGTTGAAACACCAGTTATTCCAACAGCTGTTAGTCAACCATCCACCACTGCTCTCAACACTTCTATATCACAACCAAAATCCCTTTCTCCAAAAAGGTTTTACACCAGAAAAAGAAAAACAACTCAACCAAATGAGGACAAATATGATCCTATTGCTGCAAAATATCCACTGGAACTGGAAGTTGTAAAAAATGAGATGAGACAATTCTACACCGAGGATGATCCTTCAAAAAGAAGTTTTCCTTCTCTCATAGGCTTCATAGTCCCAGAAAATATGGATGAATATCTCCAGATCAAAGCAAGGCAAGCTAAGATAAGAGCCAAACTTGAAAGCGAAGATCAAAGTGACAAAGCCATTTCTGAAAAAATGGAATTTCTACTCACTAAAGTCAAACAGATGGAAGATTATGCACAAGAACTGAGCAAAGAAATGTCAACTTTACCACCCAAAGCAGATCTACGAAAAGAAATGAGAAAAGAATATCTTGCATACATCATGAAAGAAAAATTCTATCCAGCTGAAGAAAAACAATTTGAAGAATGGCCAATAGTTGTTTTAAAGCATGAGGCAAACATGATTGGTAGAATCAAAAATGATCCAAGCAAGAAGAGGACAGTTCCAAACTGGAACAAATACAAAAAGTTCATTGCTGACCTTACATCTGAGTATAAAAGAAAGAAGCTGGAGTTGGTGGATGCAAAGGTGGATACTGTCACAACCATAGCAAAATGGACAAAACAGTATACCGATGAGGCTTATGAAAGGCTGAAGAAAAGGAGGATGACAGATTCTGACACTCCAAAGAAGCCTGACTACAAAAAGCCAGAACAGCAGATTAGTGCTCCTAAACCACTAATCACATTAGCAGATACCCCTATCCTTGTGATAAACCAAGAAAAAGGAAAACTGTTGACCAGTGAAGAAGAAAAAGAAAAGGAAGTTGAGTACTTTACAGAAGCCATCAAGAAAATGGATCTAAAAGAAGATAGCTCAGTAAAACTTCAAAACCTTGTTAAAAAGGTATTAACCAAACCTGCATCACCAAACACTTCAGTAGACATGACAGCCATCGAGCTAGATCAAAAGAAGAGACAAGAGCAGATTGAAAAAGAGACTACAGAAGATATAACTGCAGCAAATGATGTCATCCAAATGGCCTTTAAACAAATGTCTGCTGGAAGTTCACAACTTTTCACAAGGCCAATATCTCCAAACTCATCTGTGACTAAATCTCTCCCAAGAAACCCATTGGATTCAAAAATACTAAAATGGATGTCTGATCAAAAGACGCATGTATTGACCCTACTCAGATCCAATGGTGAAGTGAAGTACATATCAAGGAAACAAGCACTAAGCCTTGGTGTTGAAGATCTACAAGGTCTCCTTGAACTTACACTGTGCAGGGATGAGGATGACTCAAGTTCCAAGGACTTTGAAGCAGATTTTAAAGACAAGTTAGGGAACTTCTGATGAGAAATAAAAATCCAGAATAATGAAGGGTTTTGGCATTATCTGTTCCAGGGGGAGATTGTTGGGATTGAACCCTACCAGAGGAACAGATAATGAAAGCCAAAACCGGATCACAATAGTGGATTCATAATAAGCAGCTGTACTGTTACATTTGATTGACTGAGTGAGTTCTTCTCCTCATGTCTAATCATTTCATCTTGTGCAATCAACCTTGGAGCATCAGGCTGAGGGGGAGTTTAGTTTTGTAAGCATGCTTTGTAATCTTTTGCTTTGATTTGTAATCTTTCGAATAATGCAAATCATGTGTTTATCAAAACTATTTTCTTCTTTGATTGTGTTTACAAAGTTTGTTGTTCATTTCCGCTGCACTTAAACTCTGTTCATTTCTATTGATTTGTTAAAATTATACAAACAAACACAATTATGAGAGCCTCCGATTCTAACATCGTTCCACCTTATAGTCTTCTTGTATCGGTAAGAAGTGAGCGGATTTCGTAAGACGATCAACGATAACCCAAATGCTATCATGACCTGATGGCGTGCGATGGAGTTTTGTAATGAAATCCATAGTTATACACTCCCATTTCCACATCGGGATCTCGGGTTGTACGAGTAAGCCAGAGGGTCGTTGATGTTCAGCCTTAACTTTTGAACAAGTCAAGCATTTCGAAACATAGAGAGTGATATCTTTCTTCATTCATGGCCACCAATACCTGGCATCTTGTCGGCACTGGGATGAATGGAATATCGAGATTTGTGGGCTTCAGTCAGCAATATCTCCCGAAGGTTATTGCGACTGGGGATCCAAATGCGATCGAGATAGTAATAGATACCGTTCGATTTGGTGACAAGTTGAGTTTCAGCACCACACTTCATTTCCTCTTTTAAGGTATTCTCAATGAAGCATGCGTGCTGAGCGTCGCGTATGAGGGCTTCGAGGTCGTGTTGGGCTTGAACATTACGAACACTATGTAAATAGCTTCGTCGGCTAAGAGCATCGGCAACGACATTTGCTTTTCCTGTGTGGTAGCGTATCCCACAGTCGTAGTCGTTGAGAAGTTCAACCCATCTGCGTTGGCGCATATTCAGTTCCTTCTGATTCAAGATATGTTGTAGGCTCTTATGGTCGGTGAAGACCGTACACTTGGTACCATAAAGGTAGTGTCGCCAAATCTTTAGCGCAAAAACAACTGCACCGAGTTCGAGATCGTGGGTTGTGCAGTTCTTCTCGTGGATTTTGAGCTGACGAGACGCGTACGCGATAACCTTATCTCGTTACATAAGGACGCAACCGAGACCTAGGTTAGAGGCATCGCAATAAACAACAAGGTCGTCGTTTCCATCGGGTAGTGCGAGTACAGGAGCGTCGCAAAGCATCCACTTGAGGGTTTGAAAGGCGTCCTCTTGTTCGGTTCCCCAAACAAAAGTCTTGTCCTTATACGTAAGAGAGGTGAGAGGAACGACGATTTTAGAGAAATCAGCGATAAATCGACGGTAGTAACCCGCCAATCCGAGAAAAGAACGAACTTCGGAAGAGGTTTTCAATGTAATCCAACTTTTAACTGCTTCAATATTCGCGGGATCGACATGAATACCTTGACTGTTGACGATGTGACCGAGGAATTGAACCTCCTCAAGCCAAATTCACACTTGGAGAATTTGGCGTAGAGGCAATTCCCTTAGAGAAGCTCGAGAACCAAACGGAGATGTTGCGCGTGCTCGGCTTTCGACTTCGAGTAGATAAGGATATCATCGATAAACACGATGACAAAGAGGTCGAGAAAGGGTTTACACACGTGATTCATCAAATCCATGAAAACCGTGGGTGCGTTGGTAAGACCAAAGGGCATAACGACAAATTCGTAATGGCCATAGCGGGTTCGAAAAGCGGTTTTAGGGATATCTTCCTCCTGAATTCGTATTTGATGATAACCA
The DNA here is from genome assembly GCF_002127325.2 of Helianthus annuus. NCBI lineage: Eukaryota > Viridiplantae > Streptophyta > Magnoliopsida > Asterales > Asteraceae > Helianthus > Helianthus annuus. The sequence continues at coordinate 102,483,434 of NC_035446.2, read as the reverse complement.
GAGCGTAAATCGAACTTAGAAAAACACGTAGCGCCTTGCAATTGATCAAATAAATTGTCGATTCGGGGTAAGGGATAACGATTCTTGATAGTAAGCTTGTTGAGTTCCCTATAATCGATGCACATTCAGAACGATCCATCCTTATTTTTCATGAAAAGGACAGGTGCGCCCCATGGGGATGTGCTAGGGCGTATGAAGCCTTTATCAAGCAATTCCTGGAGTTTACTCGAAAGTTCACGCACTTCGGACGGAGCGAGACAATAAGGAGCTTTAGCAACAGGGTTAGCTCTAGGAACGAGGTCGATACGAAAATCAATATCACGACTCGGGGGTAGACTGGGTAAATCATCAGGAAAGACAATAGGAAAATCACGAACCACAAGTACCTTTTCCATCGGCTTCTTTTCCTTCTCCGCTACTACTATGTGTGCCAAGAAAGTCGTGTATTCCTTTCGGAGATACTTGCTTGCTTGAATGCACGACATGAGTTTCAGTTCCTTCGATGATACTTCTCCATAAACACAGAGTTGGTCGCCCTTAGCAAGAGAGAAACGAATCATCTTTTCGAAACAAACGACTTCGGCACGATTTTCGCGAAGGAACCTACTATGATATCAAAACTACCGAGTTGCATCGGGATGAGATCGATTGGGAAAACGTGATTGTTGAGTTCAAGAGAACAATCACGCAGAACAGAACTAACGGTGACGGTTCTTCCGGTTGCAATTTCTACGTCGAACGTCGTTGGGAGGTTAGCGCGTTTACGGTTTAGGAGCTTTTCGAATTCAAGCGACACAAAACAGTTATCGGCTCCAGTATCAAATAAACACGAAGCATAAATACCGTTAACGAGAAACGTACCATTGACAACAATGTTGTTAGTTTGAGCCTGGCGGACATTGATGTTGAAAGTTCTTCCGCGGGCTGCTTGCTGTGGTTGCTGCTGTTGATGTTGTTGCGGTGGGTGCTGTTATGGGCCATTTTCTGAACATATATCCTGACTAATATTCTGCCTTTGACTGTTTATTTATGATCAGGATACCGGACCAGGATATTGGTAAAATCCTGATGCGATATCCTGGTAATAACTAATTTAACCACGTGCAGATTAAAAGGTGCGGGTCTCTAACGGTCAAGTGGACCTCTTCTCCTTAGGACTCAGACAAACCAGTTATATGAGAGACGTTGAATCCGGAAGAAGTGGACTACAACGTGTACTTGAGGAATATTCGAAGCATCCCGGTTTAATAGGGTAGTTAGTTGTTTTCGTTCAACTATAAATAGAATGATCGGATCAGATTAAGTCACTCACTCACTTTCGCACACTTTGCTCTCTAGCTACTAGCAATCACTACACACAAACACTTGTACTCAAATTACGTTGTAACACCTAGTTGATCCGCATCATATCCTGCACTGTATCCTGATATTTGAAGTAATAGAAGAACAAGGCAGCTGCGATTGTCAGCTCCCGAGGTTTTGTGCCGGCGATCTAGATTGATCAAGGGCTTTCCTTGTACATCCTGTGTCATCCTTTACATTTTCTGCTCATTGTTTGATCATAGATACAACTCTATATCCTGAGCCGTATCCTGAAACTGTTTTAGCAAATAACTTAACTTTAATATTTTCAACACACATTTCTAGCACACTACCTCACTTAACTAATTTGATCACTTAATTGCTTCGGTAATTTTTAACCAAAACAATTTGGCGCCCACCGTGGGGCAAGTGGTGCTATTTCTACAAAAGGCTTTTGCAAAATCGCTACTTGGTTTTCTATTTTCAAAACTTTTTGCTACACTATTTTTAATGGCCTCAATATCAAACATGAGCTCTTCCACCGTGTCTGCTACAACCTCTGCAACAATTGGTTCGGTGCTTCCACCACCTCCTCCGAGATCTCAAGCCTCTTCCCAAGGAGCTGAAATTCATGTGGCTCGGGATGTTATCCCCGCTCGCAATATACAGGGATCTGGTCCTGTTTTAGCTTCTAATGAGGAAATTCTGAATTTGTTTGGTAGTGTATAGGAACAGATGAGGCAGCAACAGGAAACTAATCAAATGCTGATGAGAGAGATACAACTCTTGAAATCCAGCTCGAGCAGGCCTGCTGAAGATACTGTCACTCCCTTATAACCCAGGGCTTTGCACTTCAGTTCTGCAGTTTACACTGAGGATAACCGGGGAAATATTGTGCCTAGCCATTCCCAGAATCATACTCCTGAGATACCCTCTTCGGTTAGAATCTCAACTGTGAGGAGCTCAGGATATGCTTCAGGATATGGCCAGAATCCACAGATCGGTAATGTATCTAATAATAATAATACTCTTGCCACTAACGGTGTTGGATCTTTGCAGGATGCAGGTGTGACATCAGCATTATCTAGGGAACTTCAGAAGCTAAAGGACATGATATCCAGTGTGCCTGGGGTGGTCCAGCCAATTCCTGAAGTATCCTAGGACAGTCACAGGATATCCCGGTTTGCGCATCCTATCTGTGATGGTGAAATCCCAAAAAGATTTTAGACCCCCAACATGAAGCTCTACGATGGAACCACGGATCCTGAGGAGCATATTGCCCAGTATAGGGAAAAGATGGAAATCAACCCTATCCCTCCGGATCTCAAGGAAGCATGCATGTGCAAGGGTTTTGGTTCTACCTTAACGGGATCAGCCTTAAAATGGCTTTTATACGTTCCTCCTTACTCAATTACTTCATTTGCTCACTTGGTTAATTTATTTAATAGTCAATTTTCTTGCAGCCGAAGTTTTGAGAAACTAACCAGTGACCTTTACAGGATAACTCAAGGACCCCAGGAATCCTTGAGGGATTATGTGAATAAGTTTAGCCAGGAATCCTTAGATATCCCGCACCTTGATGTTGCAACAGCTGTGCAGGCTTTCAAGATGGGGTTGCAAAAAGATTCTCAATTTTACCAGGATCTTGTAATGAATCCCTGCAGGAATCTGGATGAAGCACGTAACAGGGCTTTAAGATACATTCGGCTGGAGGATGATAAAAAGATGCAAGAGAGAATGAATTCGTCCAAACCTATGAGTTAACCAACAGGAAATCAGAATCCTCGTATAAACCATATCGCTCAAAACCATATGGCAGAAATGATAGCAAAAAAGTCAATGCTGTTGAAGACGAGGATCCTGAGGAGTATCCTAAGTTGTCTGAATATTGTTTTTCTGTTAATATACCTGAATTGATGTATGCTATGCAGGGTTTAGAAGACAAAGCCAGATGGCCCCGAAAGAACCAACAGAAAGCTGATTGGAAAGACAAATCCAAGTGGCATGCCTTCCATGAGGATTTCGGATATGTCACTGAGGATTGCATTGCTCTAAGGAAGGAAATAAGCTATCTCTTGAGTAAGGGATATCTAAAGGATCTCTTAGGAAGAAAGAAGAATAAAGGACAGGATCCTGAGAAGGATCCCGAGCGAGCAGCATCACCTCCAGTAGATGCCAAAATAATTAACTTTATTTCAGGAGGATCTGACATTTGCAGGACTTCATATTCCGCAGCCAAGAGACATGCAAAGGAAGCCAAGGCAGAAAGAGGAGAAAAGCCGACCAGGATGACGACCCTCACAACTGACAAAGTGATCACTTTTGATAGTGATGACAGGGTTAATGTTCAGGATCCTCACCATGATGCTCTAGTAATTACATTATATGTCGCTAACCATTTTGTGCGCAGGATACTGGTAGATAACGGCAGTTCCGTCAACATAATTCAGCTGGAGACATTGAAAAGAATGAATGTATCCCCGATGGATATTACTTTGAAATCCACTGTGCTTGTCAGTTTCAGTGGAGAAGCCAGGAATACCGTAGGGGAGATAAAATTACCAGTATACGTTGAAGGGGTCAATTCAATACAACGCTTTTGCGTGATGGACTCACTATCCTGCTATAACATTATATTGGGTAGGCCATGGATCCATGATATGAAAGCCGTACCATCAGCTTATCATCAGTGCATCAAGATCCCTACACCTTGGGGAGTTGTCAAAATGGATAGTGACCTGCAGGAAGCGAAGGAGTGTTACTCATCATCCATGAAATCCTCTACCAAGCCTAATGAAGCATAGCAATTAAAGATGCGGGCCGAGGATATTATGGAGGCTTCTGAGCAGGATGTAAAGAAAATTATCCTGGATCAGGATAACCCAGATATCTCGGTGTTCGTAGGAACCGATATCCCTCAGGATATTGAAAATCAATTGACTAACTTTTTGAAATGCAGGATGTCGACATTCGCATGGAAACATGAGGATATAACAGGTATTTCCAAGGATATTAAAACACATAAGCTTGGTATTGACAGGTCATTCAAGCCTGTCCAGCAGAAAAGAAGGAAATTTGCTCCGGAAGGAAATGTGATCATCCAAGAGGAAGTTGAAAGACTACTAAAAAGCAAAATGATTAGGGAAGTGAAGTTTCCTAAATGGCTGGCAAATGTAGTTGTGGTGCAAAAGAAAAACGGGAAATGGAGAGTGTGTGTGGATTACACAGACCTGAACAAAGCCTGTCCCAAAGACCCGTTTCCTCTACCTCATATTGATTCAATGGTGGATGCTACCGCTGGCCACGAGATGTTAACCTTCATGGATGCCTCTTCAGGATTTCAGCAGATCCAAATGGAACCCTCTGATCAGGAGGATACTGCTTTTATGACACCGACATGTATTTATTGTTATACTGCTATGCCTTTTGGTTTAAAAAATGCAGGTGCAACATACCAAAGGCTGGTGAACATGATGTTTAAAGACAAACTGGGGGACACCATGGAAGTATACATCGATGATATGGTAGTAAAATCCAAGAAGGCTGAGAATCACCTCCAGGATATTAAGGGAGCATTTGATATCCTGGACCAGTACAACATGAAATTGAATCCTGCTAAATGCCATTTTGGAGTGGGGGCAGGAAAGTTTCTAGGATACATGGTGACTAAAAGGGGGATAGAAGAAAGCCCGGAGCAGATTAAAGCACTCTTAGATATCAAGTCACCTGTCACACCCCCAAAATCCACTCGCGGAGTATCACCGCTTGGAGGCGTGACTGACCAGGATCAAGCCACCAATTATATTGAACGCTATAATAAAGTAAATAAAAGTCCAAACCCAACAATATAATTGGTGTCTAAAACAATACAACCAAACTTATGTTATCAGCGGAAGCAATAAGTTCAAAACTAAAATAAAGTATAAAAGTTCGTAAGCTTAACATGGAACTCATCAGTCCATGTCCCACAACGATTTCGCCTCCCGTGCAAGCTCCATGAATACCTAACGACCTGCAAGGCATGTAACAACGAGTCAACAACAGAGTCGAGCGAGTTCACAGTTGGTTGTTTAGTTTTACCAGTTTGTTCTGAAATCATAAGTTGTTTCGTAAACCACGAGTTAACCAATGCCTTTGTTTCCCAAACCATAATCATTATCAATGGGGGGCTTCCCCTGTGAACCACTAGACCATACCATATCGACTACTAACAAAATATAAGTGGTGCCCTACATCAGTGTCTATCATCACTGACAGTTTGCCATAGTCCATTAGTACACGCCTCTTCGAACGACACGGTGTGAGGTTTGTTAAACCTAATAGCGCTATTAACTAATGACCCGCTCGCCATCGGCCTCGGCGATTAAGTCGATATAAAGAGAAGGGACTTCATGATAGAGTTTTGTCTAGTAAGTTAAGGTTGTTGTCCTACCCAAGGAGGATGAACGTACGTAGTTCTACCCAAGGAGAATACGCAGGATATATAGTGGCATCCTACCCAAGGAGGATGGTCGTACATATTCTACCCAAGGAGAATATATAGTATTCCGTTTTAGTTCTTTAACCCATTCCCAACCCTTGGGAATCCCATGCCTTGTAGAAAGTGTGAACTCACCTTGGTTTGCTCGGTATGCTTAATTACTTGTGCACAATTAATTCAATCAAAGCCTATAGTTTGCACGTACACACAATCAGTTTATATTCACAATGTTCAGCTAACAGTCAAGATCATCACTTACATGGAAGTAACAACTAACACATGGCATTTATCAGTTATACAAGCTCATGCAACCATGCTTTACAATTAAAAGTTACTTGTACTATCCTTGTCAGTTAACATAGTCTTCACTAACCTAGTTAACTACTAACAGAATTAACCGAGTTACTATGCTTGATTAACCACTTGACGAAACATACATGTTTCGTCGTAAACCCCTTCAGCGAAACCCCCTGGTTTCGTCATGCATCCCTTCGGCGAAACGCACCCGTTTCGTCGTGATTACCCTCGACGAAACCCCCTTGTTTCGTCGTGATTGGCGTTTCATCCATTAGATCAGTTACGTCACGTAACTGATTATTACCCATAAACCCTAACCGCCGATCATCATCACATAGCAAACATACAATCAAACAACAATCATCGATACCATTTATCATAACAATCATCATGGCACATAACATCTAGCATGTACCCTAATACACAAAACAACCTTATACAATCTAGATTGCAATTCGTATGTATTTCACTGATAAGACCTATTCAACACAAGTATCATATCAACAGTCATGTCGGCAGCAACGTGAACGAATGCAATCTCATGAGATACAAACACATAGTCCTTAAATAACCGATTTGCACATGAATAGTAAAAACCCTAATCACATGCTTCTCAATCTAAACAATAATTGTAATCAAAATCATTCAGAAGTCATTGTTTCATTACGATATCTATTCACACATAAAGCAACAAGTAGATCGAATCGATAAACGTGACTAACCGGTTAAGATGAAACACAAGAATTTCCTAAAGAGATAATGATGAGATGTGATGGCTGCCGCAGGAAAGTGGAGGGGATTCTAGGGTTTCGATTCTGCTAAAAGTGTGACGAATGAAACAGCAATACATATTAAATATACGCGTAACGTACTTGGTCCCCAATGGGCTTCGGTGAAACATTGGGCCGGCGAAACACCTTGTTTCGTCGAGATGTTTCTGACGAAACATTCTCTGTTTCGTCGCTATGGTTTATGACGAATCACCCAGTTTCGTCGGGTGTGGGTTTTGGCTAAACTCTCATGTTTCGTCATATTTATATAATAATAATAATCATAATCGTCATATGTCAAACAGTTCACAATTAATCAAATAGTCCAATCAACAATGTGTCAAACATATAATCAACAAGAACAATTACAACTCAACAAATTATACAAACATAGTTGTGAACAAATAACATAAACAATTAACGTGCGGTTAATGCGAAAATGGAATCTTGGAAACTCGAGTTGTCACATTATCCCCAACTTTAAAGAAATTTCGTCCCGAAATTTAGCATGCGGTTACTGAGGAAGCTAGTTAAGTTGTGTGGTTTACTGGTTTTCCTTGGGTGTCGCATCATCCCCCCGTTGATTTGGAACTTCGTCCCGAAATTCCGCAGTATCTTCAGCCTCAGTAGTAGCTACGTTGTTTCCGAACAACTGGGGATACTTGAGTTTCATTTGGTCTTCTCGTTCCCAGGTGAACTCTGGGCCACGACGGGAGTTCCAACAAACTCGAACAAGAGGTATTCTGGTGTGCTTGAGAACTTTCACATCTCGGTCAGTAATCTCTACTGGTTCCTCGACGAATCGCAACTGGTCTTCTATAGTGAGCTCCTTAAGAGGAACTATGAGGGTCTCATCTGACAGAAACTTCTTCAGATTTGACACGTGAAATACGTTGTGAACTCCACTGAGTTCTGTTGTAGGTTCAGTTTGTAGGCCAGCTTGCCTATTTTCTCAATGATTTTGAATGGTCCAACGTAACGTGGGTTAAGTTTACCTCGTTTGCCAAAACGAACCACACATTTCCACGGTGAGACTTTGAGTAGCACTCGATCCCCAACCTGGAACTCGAGTGGTTTTCTACGCTTATCAGCGTAGCTTTTCTGACGGTCACGAGCTGCCACCATTCGTTGTCGTATCTATGCAATCCTTTCCGTTGTGTCTACTACAAGTTCTGGACCCGTGATCTGACTATCACCCACCTCTGCCCAACAAAGAGGTGATCGGCATTTACGCCCGTACAATGCCTCAAATGGAGCGGCCTGAATATTGGTGTGGTAACTGTTATTATACGAAAACTCCACCAACGGGAGATGCTTTTCCCAGCCGTTGCCAAAATCAATCACACATGCCCTAAGCATGTCTTCAAGGGTTTGGATGGTGCTTTCAGACTGCCCATCCGTCTGCGGATGATAAGCGGTGCTCATGTCTAAACGTGAGCCAATGGACTTGTGCATTGCTTTCCACAGCTCAGAAGTAAAACGCGCATCACGATCAGATATAATGGAGGTTGGCTCCCCGTGCCTCGAAACCACTTCCTTTAAGTAAATGTCTGCTAGATTAGAAAACTTTTCTGTTTCTTTGATAGCCAAGAAGTGTGCGGACTTAGTCAATCGATCCACTATCACCCAAATTGTGTCATTTCCGCGTTGAGTTCTGGGTAGGCCAGTAACAAAATCCATGGAAATTTTCTCCCATTTCCATTGTGGTATCTTTGGTTGTTGAAGTAGGCCCGATGGTTTCTGGTAATCGGTCTTGACTCTCACACAAGTCAAACATTTGCTAACGTAAGTTGCTATGTGAGCTTTCATGCTAGGCCACCAGTACGTGGTCTTCAAGTCGTGGTACATCTTATCCGAACCAGGATGTACCGAATAACGAGACTTATGTGCTTCATCCATCACAAGCTCACGTAATTTTCCATAGAGTGGGACCCAAATGCGTCCTGTTACATAGTAGGCGTCGTTTTCCTTTTGTTTTAACCGTTTCCTTGATCCGCGTAGGGCCTCAGCCCTGACGTTTTTTGGTTTCAATGCTTCTACCTGAGCATCTCATATCTGGGAAGGAAGACTAGATTGAATAGTGAGTTGTAACGCTCGCACACGCCTAGGTGTAGTCTCCTTTCGACTGAGGGCATCGGCCACCACATTGGCTTTGCCTGGATGGTACTTGATCGCACATTCGTAGTCATTCAAGAGCTCGATCCATTGACGTTGTCGCATGTTTAATTCCTTCTGTTTGAAGATATGCTCGAGACTCCTGTGATCGGTGTAAATGGTGCACTTGGTACCGTACAGGTAATGTCTCCATATCTTAAGCGCGACAACAACAGCTCCTAGCTCCAGATCATGTGTAGTGTAGTTCCTTTCGTGAACTTTAACTTTGGCGTGAGGCGTACGCAATGACTTTATCCCGCTGCATCAACACATAACCAAGACCCTGAATTGACGCGTCACAATAAACTACAAAATCGTCCGTGCCCTCTAGCAATGAAAGAATTGGTGCGCTACAAAGTCTATCCTTTAAGTGCTGAAATGATGTTTCCTGTGCATTACCCCAATGATAGGTGACACCTTTCTGAGTCAGTGAAGTGAGAGGTTGCGCAATCTTGGAGAAATCCTTGATGAACCTTCTGTAGTAGCCCGCCAAACCCAAGAATTGTCGGATTTCTGTTGGTGTACGGGGTGCAGGCCAGTTCTTGATCGAGTCTACCTTGGATGGATCAACATGAATCCCATCCTTGTTTACCACGTGGCCTAGAAAGTGAACTTCACGAAGCCAAAAGTCGCATTTCGAAAACTTAGCGTACAACTGTTCTGTTCGAAGGAGTTCTAAGATAAGCCGTAGGTGATACTCGTGTTCCTCCTGACTCTTAGAATAGATCAGGATGTCATCGATGAAGACAATAACAAACTTGTCCAGGTAGGGCTTGCACACTCTGTTCATAAGATCCATGAAGACTGTAGGTGCGTTCGTCAACCCAAAAGGCATAACCAGGAACTCGTAATGCCCATAACGAGTCCTGAACGCTGTCTTAGAGATATCCTCGTCTCGGACTCTCAGTTGATGGTAACCTGACCTCAGGTCAATCTTCGAATAGTAGCTCGACCCTTGCAGCTGATGTAACAAGTCATCAATGCGTGGAAGTGGATAGCGGTTCTTCACAGTCACCTTGTTGAGTTCGCGGTAATCGATACACATCCTGAAGGTACCGTCTTTCTTCTTCACAATTAATACTGGAGTTCCCCAAGGCGAAGAGCTAGGACGAATAAAACCCTTATCCAAGAGTTCTTATAGTTGCGTGGACAGTTCTTCCAGTCCTGATGGAGCTAAACGATAAGGTGCTCGAGCTATTGGCGCTGCTCCAGGAGCTAGCTCGATTTAAAATTCAACCTGACGATGGGGTGGGAGTCTAGGTAATTCCTCAGGGAATACCTCAGGAAAATCACGCACAATCGGGATATCTTCGATCTTCTTTTCTTTCTTCGAGGTGTCAGTAACGAGGGCTAAAATAGCAGTGTGGCCCTTTCGCAAACACTTCTGGGCCTTAAGAAAAGAAATGATGCCTACCACGGCACCACTCTTGTCGCCATGAATCACTAAAGGTTCTCCATTTGAACGAGGAATGCGGACGATCTTCTCCTGACAGAGGATCTCTGCTCGATGTTGCGATAACCAATCCATACCAATAATAATGTCGAAACTACCCAAAACAATAGGAATGAGGTCGATAGAGAAGGTCTAACCAGGTAAGATGAGATTACAACCCTTAACTACGTGTGTGGCCTCTAAACTTTTACCATTTGCTAGCTCTACCATGTGCTTGGTGTTCAAAAGTGTTGGGACACGCTTTAACATTTGACTAACTTTTAGAGATACATAACTTGTATCGGCACCCGAATCAAATAAAACATTAACATAAAAGTCATCCAGTAGAAACTTACCCATCATGACGTTGGGATCATTCCTAGCATCACCCTGACCAATCACGAACGCACGCCCCCCCCGGCGCCATTGTTTCCATTGTTCCCCCGTTGTTATTCCCATTGTTGTTTCCGTTTCCCTGATTATTGTTGTTCTGATTTTGATTTAGCTGGGGCAGTTTCTCTTGAAATGGCCTTCAGTACCACACTGAAAGCATCCCCTGTTACCCTGCTGTTGCTGCGGCTGATTCTGTGGAGTATACTGTTGCTGTTGACGATTCTGATTCACTGGTCGTGCTCCCCTGCAATCCTTTGCTTCATGACCAAACTTGTTACACCTCAGACAACGACCCATGGTGCACTGCCCACTGTGATGCCTGTTGCATCGGTTGCACTTGGGGTGGTTTCCCCTGTATCCACCCTGCCCTTGACTACCAGAAGATTGCTGACCAGGGCTCTGGTAGTCATCAGTCTTTCGCTGCTGAGACTGAGCTGATGTCGAACCCTTGCTTGAGGCTCCATTCCATTTGCGCTTGTTGTCGCTGGGGGCATCAGAAGTAGTAGTGGCTATAGCAGTAGTACCAATACGCTTGGGCAGTTTGTTCTGTTCCACTGCCTGATCAGTGAGACGATGAGCAAGTCGAGTGACTTGCTGGATGGTGCCAAGATTAGCCGCGGTCACATGACTCTGAATTTCTGGCACAAGACCCTTGAGATACAGCTCGATACGTTTGATGGGAGGGTCTACCATAGTAGGACACAAGATTGCCAGCTCATTTGACCTTTTCGTATATGCTTCGATTTCTGAGCCCATCATCTTTAAGTTGAAGAACTCGACTTCCAACTTGTGGATGTCGTCGCGACTACAATACTCTTCCTTGATCAGTTCCTTGAAATCATTCCATGGGGTGGCGTTAGCAGCAACAATCCCCAGCATTTGAACCTGAGCGTTCCACCACGTGAGAGTTAGACCTTCAAGAGTACCAGTAGCATACTTCACCCTACGAGCCTCAGGGCATTCGCACATCTCGAAAACAGACTCGAGCTTCTCAAACCAGTGGAGGAGGCCTACAGCTCCTTCAGTGCCGTTGAAAGTAGTAGGTCGGCAGTCCATAAAAGTTTTGAAAGTACACGCAGGAGGCTGAGCGTGTTGACCTGTCGTGTGTGTAATAAGAGACAAAGTTAAGCACAAGTGTTGGGTTACGAGGGTAGGATCTAAAGATACTAGAGTAACTTGCAATGGCAGGTTATACCTCCTGCCTGAGCGGCTGCGAGTGCTGCAGTAACTTGTTCATTGATTAGAGCCGTTAGCTGGGCCTGAGTTAGGTTAACGCGTCCACTCATGATCTTCATACCAAAGGAAACATGTGTGAGAAATGTTCGCGAAAGTGCGATGACAGAAGAGAGTAAGCACACATGTGTTCTCAAAAAACAGTTGTTACGTTCATCTAAGCACACCATGAGCAAAGTTCTATGTAACTAACAAGTAGGCAATACAAACATAAACCATACCACCTAGAATATTGAGTCTTGCACGTGGAGCGAAGTGTCGTTGTGGATCGTTGAGCACTGTACAGATTATAGTCTGGTTTTAACAAAAACTTTTTCCCTTTTTAAAACCAAGTTCACTATAACCAATGGTTCTGATACCAATCTGTCACACCCCCAAAATCCACTCGCGGAGTATCACCTCTTGGAGGCGTGACTGACCAAAATCAAGCCACCAATCATATTGAACGATATAATAAAGTAAATAAAAGTCCAAACCCAACAATATAATTGGTGTCCAAAACAATACAACCAAACTTATGTTATCAGCGGAAGAAATAAGTTCAAAACCAAAATAATAAAAGTTCGTAAGCTTAACATGGAACTCATCAGTCCATGTCCCACAACGATTTCGCCTCCCGTGCAAGCTCCATGAATACCTAACGACCTGCAAGGCATGTAACAGCGAGTCAACAACAGAGTTGAGCGAGTTCACAGTTGGTTGTTTAGTTTTACCAGTTTGTTCTGAAATCATAAGTTGTTTCGTAAACCACGAGTTGACCAATGCCTTTGTTTCCTAAACCATAATCATAATCAGTGGGGGGCTTCCCCTGTGAACCAGTAGACCATACCATATCGACTACTAACGAAATATAAGTGGTGCCCTACATCAGTGTCTATCATCACTGACAGTTTGCCATAGTCCATTAGTACATGCCCGTTCGAACGACACGGTGTGAGGTTTGTTAAACCTAATAGCGCTATTAACTAATGACCCGCTCGCCATTTGCCTCGGCGATTAAGTCGATATAAAAAGGAGGGACTTCATGATAGAGTTTTGTCTAGTAAGTTAAGGTTGTTGTCCTACCCAAGGAGGACGAACGTACGTAGTTCTACCCAAGGAGAATACGCAGGATATATAGTGGCATCCTACCCAAGGAGGATGGCCGTACATATTCTACCCAAGGAGAATATGTAGTATTCCGTTTTAGTTCTTTAACCCATTCCCAACCCTTGGGAATCCCATGCCTTGTAGAAAGTGTGAACTCACCTTGGTTTGCTCGGTATGCTTAATTACTTGTGCACAATTAATTCAATCAAAGCCTATAGTTTGCACGTACACACAATCAGTTTATCTTCACAATGTTCGGCTAACAGTCAAGATCATCACTTATATGGAAGTAACAACTAACACATGACATTTATCAGTTATACAAGCTCATGCAACCATGCTTTACAATTAACAGTTATTTGTACTATCCTTATCAGTTAACATAGTCTTCACTAACCTAGTTAACTACTAACAGAATTAACCGAGTTACTGTGCTTGATTAACCACTTGACGAAACATACTTGTTTCATCGTAAACCCCTTCGTCGAAACCCTCTGGTTTCGTCGTGCATCCCTTCGGTGAAACGCACCCGTTTCGTCGTGATTACCCTCGACGAAACCCCCCTTGTTTCGTCGTGATTGGCGTTTCATCCATTAGATCAGTTACGTCGCGTAACTGATGATTACCCAGAAACCCTAACCGCCGATCATCATCACACAACAAACATACAATCATACAACAATCATCGATACCATTTATCATAACAATCATCATGGCACATAACATCTAGCATGTACCCTAATACACAAATCAACCTTATACAATCTAGATTGCAATCCGTATGTATTTCACTGATAAGACCTATTCGACACAAGTATCATATCAACAGTCATGTCGGTAGCAACGTGAACGAATGCAATCTCATGAGATACAAACACATAGTCCTTAAATAACCGATTTGCACAAGAATAGTAAAACCCCTAATCACATGCTTCTCAATCTAAACATTAATTGTAATCAAAATCATTCAGAAATCATTGTTTTATTACGATATCTATTCACACATAAAACAACAAGTAGATCGAATCGATAAACGTGACTAACCGGTTAAGATGAAACACAAGAATTTCCTAAAGAGATAATGATGAGAGGTGATGGCTGCCGCAGGAAAGTGGAGGGGATTCTAGGGTTTCGATTCTGCTAAAAGTGTGACGAATGAAACAGCAATACATATTAAATATACGCGTAACGTACTTCGCCCCCAATGGGCTTCGGCGAAACATTGGGCCGGCGAAACATTGGGCCGGCGAAACACCTTGTTTCGTCGAGTTGTTTGTGACGAAACACTCTCTGTTTCGTCGCTATGGCTTTTGACGAATCACCTAGTTTCGTCGGGTGTGGGTTTTAGCTAAACTCTCATGTTTCGTCATATTTGTATAATAATAATAATCATAATCGTCATATGTCAAACAGTTCACATTTAATCATATAGTCCAATCAACAATGTGTCAAACATATAATCAACAAGAACAATTACAACTCAACAAATTATACAAACATAGTTGTGAACAAATAACATAAACAATTAACGTGCAGTTAATGCGAAAATGGAATCTTGGAAACTCGAGTTGTCACATCACCTTCAAATATGAAGGATGTTCAATGATTAACGGGGCGAGTAGCAGCGTGGAATAGATTTATCTCAAGATCCTCGGAAAAATGCAAGGAATTTTATGATATTCTGAAGAAGAGTAAGAAATTCGAATGGGGAGAGAAGCATGAAATAGCCTTGCAGGATTTGAAGCAGTATCTTTCAACCGCACCTCTGTGAATGAAACCTGAGGATGGCGAACCACTATCCCTATATCTCGCAGTATCAGGGAATGCAGTAAGTGCTGTCCTTGTAAAGGATCATGAAGGTCAGCAGTATCCTGTCTATTATGTTAGTAAAAGTTTATTAGATGCTGAAACTAGATATTCTCATTTAGAGAAATTGATACTAGCCCTAGTTATGGCATCAACAAAACTTAGACACTATTTTGAAACACATAGGATTAATGTTAAAACCAACTATCCTGTTAAAAATGTGCTTAGGAAACCCGAGATGTCAGGTAGGATGGCCAAATGGTCAGTAAAATTAAGTGCCTTTGATCTAGTATATGAACCTAGAAATGCCATAAAGTCTCAGGCTTTAGCTGACTTTATGGCTGATTTCAGTAGTGATATTCAAAATGAAGTAGACCTAGAAGTACAACAGCTAGGAGGGAATTTAGAATCCTGGACGCTATTTACTGATGGTGCATCTAATGTAAGAGGTGTAGGATTGGGTATACTACTAAAATCGCCACAGGGGGACATATTACCCCAGGCTATTAGATGTGAGTTTCCTGCCACTAATAATGTAGCAGAATATGAAGCTTTAATTGCAGGATTAGAATTGGCTAAGAGCATGAGTATCAAGAGTTTACAAGTATTTGTCGATTCCTTGTTAATCACTAATCATTTTAACGGATCTTATGCAGTAAAAGGTGAAAAAATGGCTGAATATCTTGAAATTGTCAAAAAATTAGCAGGATATTTCGATGTTTTTACACTTGAATAGGTACCAAGAGAGGATAATGCTGAAGCTGATGCCTTGGCAAATCTGGGATCATCAGTCAGGATACCAGAAGGGACCCAAATACCAATATTGCATATCCTGTATCCTGTGACGGATCCTCAGGATAAGGAAGTAGTGAGTGTTCAGGATCCTTGTACTGAGTATCCTGAAGAGGATCCTAAATCCTGGACGGCTCCAATCACAAGATATCTCAAGGAAGGACACATCCCAAAGGATGAGAATCCTAAGGCCTTTAGGATGAAGGTATCACGATTCACTATTATGAATAATGTTTTATATAAGAAATCTCTTGCAGGTCCATATCTGAGGTGCTTGGAGGATCCCGAAACCAAAGAAGTGCTTCAGGATATACACAAAGGGGATTGTGGTAACCACACTGGGGGCAGGTCGTTATTCTCAAAAGTATTAAGAACAAGATATTATTGGCCTACCATGAGGAAAGATGCTGCAGAATATGCTCGAAGGTGTGACGCGTGTCAAAGACATAGTAATATATTACATCAGCCTGCCGGACCACTATATCCTATCGTTTCCCCTTGGCCATTCATGAAATGGGGAATGGATATAGTAGGAAAATTGCCAAAGGCTCCAGGAGGAAAGGTTTTCATGTTGGCGATGACTGATTATTTCTCTAAGTGGGTTGAAGCTGAAGCATTTGTTCAAGTTAGAGATCAAGAAGTGGTATCCTTCATAAAAAGGAATATCCTGACTAGGTTTAGTGTACCAATTGAGATAATTTGTGACAATGGATCTCAATTTATAAGTAAAAGGACTACTGACTTTAGCAAGAATTGGGGAATCAAAATGATCACATCCACACCAGTACATCCTCAAGCGAATGGATAAGCGGAATCCTCAAACAAGATAATTGTCAGCAACCTGAAAAAGAGACTAGGAGCTAAAAAAGGAAGATGGGCAGAAGAATTACCCTTTGTCTTATGGGCTGATAGAAAAACTGTGAAGAATGCTACTGGGCAAACCCGATTTTCTTTGGTGTTTGGAGCAGAAGCGGTGATACCGACAGAAATGGTAATACCTACAGCGAGATCCAACCTCCGGGATCCTAAGCAGAATCCTGAAGTCCTATGCCAGGAATTGGATATTATTGATGAGACAAGAGACGCAACAAGGCTAAGGATGGCGGCGTATCAACAAAGGATATCTAAGGCACATAACAAGAATATAAGGACTAGAAGGTTCCAGGTTGGAGATTGGGTATTAAGAAAAGCTTTTCAGAATACTACGAATCCTGCTGATGGAAAATTGGCTCCTAAGTGGGAAGGACCCTATGAGATTGAATCAGAATCAGGGAAAGGAGCATACCGACTCAAGAATATGGAGGGGGATACGCTACCAAGATCCTGGAATGCCATACATCTAAAGCTCTATTTCAAGTGAGTTTGGAATTTAAAATTCTAACTCAGGATGGTATGGATTCTATCTCTTTTTATATGTTTTGGTATTGTTTATTCTTTCGAACCCATTACTGACTTAAGCATCGGAGGGGTGTTAGCCAGGCTAACACCCACCTTAGTTTACAGTTGTTTTGCATTATATGCTTCGGGGTATAGCTCCAGGATACAGACTCAGGATACTTCGAATGATTAGAGGATTGGCCTCCTCTCTCACGTTTAAGGGATCTGATCCCTTCACATGTTTAAAGGTATTTACCTTTCTCTCGAATTGGGTTTAAACACCCCACCTGGAGCGCAAGTTATATAGGGATAGTTCAAGGTGGCGGGACCAGTTCATGTAAAAGTGGCTAACAATTTCGTCATTGTTGGCTATTGTAGAATCGTGTATCGACCCGAACGAGTCGTTCAGAGGAGTTTGAAACAGTTTCAGAGGCGGAAACTAAGAAACTGAGTACGAAACAACTTGCTATATGCTTTAAACACTGATTTGATTGATTTAACACAGATTACAATCAATCTTCACACTGGCATCACTTCGGTATGGAATTTAACAATCATTACAACTGTTACATCTGATTTCGCTCGGACACTATATGTAGGACTCTTGATTCCGCTTGAAATGGTTCAAGAGGAATACCTATTCGAGCGGAATCACACACTTGCACACTCAAGCGGAATAAGACTTTATGATTTCGCTTGAAAGTGTACCTACCACTTTCAAGTGGAATCACCCTCTAAAACATAAAACTCTCCTATTTTCTCGTAAAACGTGCCCTGATCTATACAATCTAACATAAGACTCGATACAAGACGAAGTCGAAAAATGCATGCACTAACAGACTCCCCCTCAGATGTTGACGAGTCGTACAGTGTCGAGTCTTCGCATCTTCAATCTTGATCAGTCTCTGGGCTTCACTATCTTTCAATCAGCATCAACAGACTCCCCCTAACAATGTGCTGGCATTCCTTAAGTTCATCAGCATCATCTATTTCAGGATCGTTGTCTGGCTCATATCCAAAGATCACCTCGCTCTATTCTTTAATTCAGAGCTCCCAGGTATCGGAAACCTGGCTCTCTAAACACAAGCTTCTTAGGATCGATCAACCTGGTTTCAAGATCGTAACCTGGCTCAAACTTTGTTCACAGAATCGAAACCTGGTTCATGCTCTACTCAAGTTATCTGCACAATCTCTACCTCAAAGTAAATTTTTACACATTTCAAATATAGACGAGATGAATGCACTAACTCAGACTCCCTACTCACTACATGCATGATGAACCACTTGTTTGATTTACACAAAAACATATCTCATTAGACGAGATGAATGCACTAACTCAGACTCCCCTCACTTCATGATCATCATGTTTAGCACTTTGAATTTTGAAAATCAGCTTTTCAATATCAGTTGTCGAAAATCTTTTTGGAGTTTTGAAAATAATGACATGCAGTAAAGAAATATTTACAAATAATATTTTTGTGAGTTTGTGTAAGAGGATCATATCAGTATATGAGACATATCACCAACACCGTTAAGCTTTATTTCATTTTAAGTTCTAAACAATTCACCTAGATTGTCAGTATATAGATCCACTTAAATTTCCACACAAAGTTCAATTGTTTCGAGATATGATATTAATGTTTTAAGAACTTAAACTTATTCGCGTGTCCCACTACTTGGATATACTCCCGTATCCAGATCCCAATATTCAGTCTTACAGGTGAGTATACCACAGACGATATCTGTAAAGGAGTTAATTGCGAGGGCCGTGAGAGCTCAGGTCGATACTTCCGTATACGCAAAGAGATGACGGCTTCGACTTTTGGGTGTGTCCCCTTTAGAGGATCTTTTGTTACAACAGCAATGACTATCAATTTTATTGTTTCATCAATTTGCTGAGGGTTGTGCTATGTTTCAAGCATTTGCAGAAAGTATTATACGGGGACTAGGTCAGAATTTCCATTCAGCAGAAGTCCCGGGATAATACCCCAGATATCATTGAGCATAAAGACCTAGTATTTCAGAAAGAGGGACCTTTCAAACAAGATTTCAGGGGTTACCTATATATCCAAGAAGTTGTTACCCACAAAATAAGCAAGTTTGAAATTTAGGTTTATATCTCGTCACAATTTACTAAATGTGCAAAAACCTACTGGCACATCATCAGTGAGACTGTTTATCACATTTTATCTTTCTATTTCTTTAGCATGTTGTGACAGTCCACTGATGTACTATCATTTCCTCTTTTATACAACAAAACTCATTTTTTGATTTTATCATGTTTTTGGCTTTTATCATGTTTTTGGCTTTTTCAAATATTCTAATGTTTTTGGATTTTCTGAAATTTTTCTTACTCCCCCTAAAATGCAAACACATTTAAAGAAGGTTTGAAAAACAAACTAAGCTCTAGTCACACTTAAAAAATTTTTTAAAAACAAACTATACAGAAAAAATGACAACCGATATCAAATCACCTCAAATCGCCATCCACTTGGCGTAAACAATCAGAACTCCCCCTTTCAACAAACTATTTTCTCATTAAGATTTCAAAACACTTAAGTTTGTTTTAATCAAAATGATTTTTTCGGAAAATAAGTTTGTTTTTACCACTTGTAGGTTTGATAAAAAACCGCTTGTAGGGATTTGTTCATCATCTTGTCCATTCAATCACTTGTAGAAAATCAAGTACAACCTAATGTCCCTGATTTACCACTTGCAAGTATATCCAAAACATTTAACCACATGTAGGAATAACACATCTACACAAACCATTTTACCAAACAAAATGCCGATTCCTGCTTCGCACTTACCAACCTGGAAGCTCCGGCATAGTCCATCACCTGTTAAAAATTTAACCATTTTAAAACTTCATTCACAAAAACTATTTTAAGAATGATGCCGATTCCTGATCCGCAATTACAAACTTGGGATCTCCGGCATAGTCCTGAGACTTCAAGGGAAAAGAATTTCCACCCATGTCTTACCAACCTTGGTTGTTTCAGCTCTTGTTCAGTCGGGTTATAAGTTGCTTTCTTTGTAGCATAGAAATCTTTAACCCCTTTTACTTTCCCCTCAAGCATTTTCCTAAAAATCTTCTTTACATTCCCATTGAATGCTTTCTCAACATCAAATTCCTTCTGATCAGAAAAGAACTGATTTGAGATCTCTACCTTACCAACCTTTTGCTTAATTTTCTCAAATTTCAAAGATGGAATTTCAACATCATCTTTTGAAGATACAACCTTAACCTGTGGCTCTTCTGGCTTTGTGGAACCAGAATCATCGCCGATTTTTACATCATCCTTCTTGACAACCCACATTTGAGTGTCTTTTGCTTTCTTTTTATAAAATTTTTTCTTTGAACACTCACCAACTTCATGAGTCGAATTTTCAAAAGTTTTGAACTGTTCAGTTGGTGGTTCAACATCAACAACTTTTTCTTTAAGTTTTTCAGATACTCCCTGTTTTGGTTTTGCTTTTTGAGAACAAACTGATGCAATGTGACCAACTTCATTGCATTTGAAATAGGTACGAGTATCTTTTCTGTGAAAAACTCCAGTTCCTTTTTTCTTCATCTCAGCAAGAAACTCCTGGTTTGATTGCCTCCAGAAAGGTTTCTTCTGTTCTTCTTCAGCTGTAGGATCGTGTATCGACCCGAACGAGTCGTTCAGAGGAGTTTTACTTTGTTTCAAAGGCGGAAACTAAGAAACAAAGGTAGAAACATCTTAATCTTCACTTTAAACACTGATTTGATTGATATAAGCACAATTACAATCAGTCTTCACACCGGGAGCATCTCGGTATGGAAAATCACAATCGTTACAACTGATTTCGCTCCTAGCCTATATATACTAGCCTGATTCCGCTCGAAACACACAAGTCTCAGTTCAAGCGATATCAGAAAGATGGTGATTCCCCTTGAAAGTGACCTATGTCATTTCAAGCGAAAATAACTTTCCAAGCGAAATCACAACTTTTACAATCTAAAACTTTCTGTTTTCTCGATCTACATGCCCAGATCTAACCTATCTAGACTAAGACTCGATACAAGACGAAGTCAACAGATGCATGCACTAACAGACTCCCCCTTAGATGTTGACGAGTCTCACGTGTCGAGTCTTTGCAACTTCAGTCTTGATCCGTCTCTGGGCTTCACTCTCTATCAATCATCATCAATAGACTCCCCCTAACAATGTGCTGGCATTCCTTAAGTTCATCAGCATCATCTGCTTCAGGATCGTTGTCTGGCTCATATCCCAAGATCTCCTAGCTCAATTCTTTAAATCAGAGTTCTTAGGCATCGGAATCTTGGTTTTCACAGGTTCAAGATCATTGTCTGGCACAAACTTCGTCTACAGAATCGAAACCTGGCTCACACTCTATCCACAGCATCCTCAGGTATCGAAGCCTGACTCTTTTAGGCAAACTCAGGATCGATCAACCTGGTTCTCTATCACTCAGCTTTGACGTTGTTCCACGATTATCACCTGGCTCATGTTCAGCTCAGGTTATCTGCACAATCTCTACCTCAAAGTAAATTTTACACTTTAATTACAAAAACACATGCACCAAGTCAAAAACTCTCCCTCAAAACAAAACAGATTTCTGATGAATCACTTGTAAATTTGATTAGAACTCATTTGTTTAAGAACAGACTCCCCCTCACAAAATGATCATCATGTTTAGCACTTGGAATTTTGAAAATCAGCTTTCCGATATTAGTTGTCGAAAATCTTTTTGGATTTTTCAAAAGTTTATGCTAAAACACACTGAAAATCTTTTTGGATTTTTGAAATACGAGAAATGATACAGTAAAGAAATATTTACAGACACTATTTTTGTGAGTTTGTGCAAGAGGATCATATCAGTTTTTGAGGCATATCACCAACACCGTAAAGCTTGATTACATTTTAAGTTCTAAACAATTCACCTAGATTGTCAGTATATTGATCCACTTAAATTTTCACACAAAGTTCAACTGTTTAGAGATACGAAGTTAATGTTTTAAGCACTTAAACTTATTCGTGTGTCCCACTACTTGAATATACTCCCGTATCCAGATCCCAATATTCAGTCTTATAAGTGAGTATACCACAGATGATATCTGTAAAGGGGTTATATTGCGAGGGCCGTGTGAGCTCAGGTCGATACTTCCGTATACGCAGAGGGATGACGGCTTCGACTTTTGGGTGTGTCCCCTTTAGAGGATCTTTTGATTCTGTTAGTGCATGCATTTGTCGACTTCGTCTTGTATCGAGTCTTAGACTAGATAGAATAGATCAGGGCACGTTATACAAGAAAATAGGAAGTTTTATGTTGTAAAGAAGCTGATTTCGCTTTAACAAGCTAATTCCGCTTGAAATGACAGTGGACACTTTCAAGCGGAATCATAAGCTTCTTATTCCGCTCCAACTTTTACTTGTGCGTTTCGAGCGGAATCAGGCTATATATATATAGTCATTCTGAGCGAAATCAGTGGTAACATTCTTGATTTCCATACCGAAGTGCTGCCGGTGTGAGATTTGATTGTATTTGCTGTCAGATTAATCAAATCAGTGTTTAAAGTAAAGTGCTTGTTGTAACTAAGTCTATTTCTTGTTTTCCGCACCTGAAATAGATCAGAACCTCTCTGAACGACTCGTTCGGGTCATCTACACGATCCTACAAGTGGTATCAGAGCTCAGGAGGAGGAGTTCTGCAGATTACAGCTGGAATTGATTGCATTTTCTTTCTTCTACACCTTCTTTATTCATTAAAACAAATTTAATGGTTAAAATCGGCTAAATTTCACATATATGGTGTAAGTGCATGTTAACAAATCCTTACCAGTTTGAAACTAAAATACGGCCTAAAAGTGACTGAAATGGACCTTCGAACAGATTCCGCTCGAAATTACATTGTTTGATTCCGCTCGAGATCTTGTTTCCGCTTGGTTGATTCCGCTCAAATTTACCTGTTTCCGCTTTAAAAGTGAGATTCCGCTTGAAAGGATTCAAGCGAAATTAGAGAGTTAGTCGTTTATCAGATTCCGCTTGAGAGGTCCTGGTGATTCCGCTCCAGAGGGTATAATTTGAGATTTCGCTTGAAACAGACATAGTTCAGATTCCGCTTGAACCTGAATTTGGAATTCCACTCGAAAAATCAGTTTGTTGATTTCGCTTGAAAAAGGAAATCTGTTATTCCGCTTGAATTTGTTCTCTGGTTATTTCGTTCAAAAGTTACTGTTTTTGGAAAACGTGCTATCAAATCATGGAAAACGAGTTCTACAACGCGTTTGCATCATCTCCGACTACTCCGGCTTCCATTGCTCAGAATATGAATTTGGAAAACGAGACCGGAACGTTACAAAAGCCCCCAAAACTGATGAGCATAGAAGAGTACTACGGGTGGAAAGACATATTCGAAAACTGGGTTCAGGCAAATCATCCCGGAGATCATGGGAATGTATTCTGAAAAAGTATGTCTTACCACGTACTGATTTGCAAGTTATCAAAGAACTCTCGGAATTTTCTGACAAAGAACGTGAGATGTACAAAGTTGAAAAAATGATGATCAGTTTGCTTCAGCAAGCCATCAGAGAAGACATCTTCATACTGCTTCAGCATGGCAAAACGTCAAAATCGATTTGGGATGCACTTAAAGTCAAGTTTGAGGGTAGTGAGAATATGATTAAAAGCAAGAAGGCACTGCTCAAGAAAGAGTTTGATCTATTCAGCAGTCTACCGGGTGAAGACACAAAGAAGTTAATTGAACGTTACTGCCACTTAGTTAGATCCATGTCGATGCTGAGCATTGCAAAAGATCGGGAAGAGTGGGTAGACAAATTAGCAGATGCTCTACCTCAGAAAGAGTGGGGTACATATTTGATGATCTTGAAGAACACCAGGGTTTATGATGGGTTGACCATTTCTCAGTTTATTGAGAAGATTGAGAGTCAGGATCTGGAACAGCAAAAGATCGCAAGGATGAGCAGTCCAAGTAGTCAACAAGATGTAAAGATGTGTTACAAAGGCAGTGTTCCAGAGGTTGAGAGAAGTCCGAAAATACAAACTGCATTTAGTGCTGGAGCTTCTTCGGAAAAGGTTGAACAAAGTCCTAAAAGCAGCGGTAGTTTCTCTTCATACCCGAGTGTTAATCCAAAGAGACCAACTTCAAGTTTCAGTTCTCAGAGCACGAAAAGTGGAAGTGGTTATATAATACAATGCAACATTGCATTGAATCTTCCAGATGGTCAAAGTTTTTCTGAAGAAGTTGCAAAAGATCACATCGCATTACTTGGATCTGTATTGCTATCTTATGAAGGATTGGTTGCAGGGAGGATTGGAAATCCTATGCTTACAAAGGAGGATTACGATCAGATAGACGCTGAAGAGATGGAACTTATGGACATCAAATGGTGTCTAGCTAGCGTTCTGAGAAGAGCTGAAAAATTCAAGCTGATTACTGGGAGAAATGACTTTCTTGATGCACATGTCTCTACATTAGGTTTGGATAAATCTAAAGTTACTTGTTTTCGATGCAGGGAGAAAGGTCATTTCAAAAGGGAATGTAAGAAAAGAGAGGCAAATGATGCTCAGAAACCATTCGGAAAAGATGACTACTACCGGAAGGCCATATACCAGCAGGTTGGTCAGCAACAACATCAAGAACCACAGGTGGGTCATGGTAGAAAAGTGATCGAGGATTCAAAGAGAGCATGTCTGGTGGATTTTAACTGGAACAAATACATATCACCCGAAAGCAAAGCATGTTTATTCAATCAGGATGACGAAAGACTACGTGAAGGCTTTAGCTGGGATATGTTTGTGGATGAAAGAGGAGAGTTTAAAGCATTCATTGCTAAGATTGTGAAGAAACCAGATATGTTTACCACATGGATGAAATCTATTGGTGAAACCGTGAAATCTGTGGCATCTGATGAAAGCTCATAGAGTACATATGAAAGTTCACATAGTGATGAAAGTTCTGAAAAAGAAGTTATTTTTTATCAAACACCATCAGATTCCGGTTCTTCGGATGATAATTCTGAAAAATCAATTGAGTTTGATCAATCACCAACTGATGATAGCAGTGATGATGAGGAAGAAAAACATATTAATATTGCAAAATCTCATCTTACTCCTGAAAGCTTTCATTTTTATTTTGCAGATCACCTGGAAAAGCTAAAGGAGAAACGAGCCGCAAAGGAACAACAAGAAAAGAAGTCTGAAAGTGTTGTTCAAAATGAAGAAGTTAAAAGTGTTGCTGAGGAGTTTGTTGAGATTGAGCGGGTAGGTGAAGCAGAAAAGGTGACCGAAGCTGAGAAAGTTGTTGAAGTTGAGAAGATTATAGAAGTTGAAAAGATAGTGGAAATCATCAAGCCATGCCAAAAGTGTCTTGAAGCCTGCAAAGAATGCGTAGCAAAAGATGAGAAGCTGGCAGATTATGAAAAGAAGAAAGAGCAATTACTGTTTAACCTCAATTATGTGAAAGAATCTTATGATGTTTTGAACAGAACAGTAACTGGTCTTCAAAAGACTAATTCTGAAAGAGAAGATGCTTTGACAATGATGAATGCTACGATGATGTCGAAGCAAAAAGCTATCAACTTCTACATCGAGGAGAGTGCAAAGTGTAAGCAAGAGTTGGAAAAAGAAAAAATTGAGAATGAGAGAATCAGATGCTTATTACAAAGTTATTCTAGTTCTGATTATCTTATTGATCGCATTTACCCAACTGTTGCAGGTTTGGAAGCATTCAAGGATGAAAAGACAAAGAAGAAGGATACTGGTAAGAAACCGACTGTTAGCTATAACAAGTGTCCGCCTCCGATCTGGGAAGGGTATTCTCCCAGAAAACCAAATGAGGAGCAAGTCGAAAAAGCAGTCAATATAAAGTTAAAAATAGATACAACTGATGATTTACCAGAAAACATTGACGTCACGTTCACCTCGTCTGACACTGATCATGAGTCTGAGTTAATAAAAAAGGTGGTCGATCAGGTGTTGGATGCTGATGAGGAGTCTGAGTCAAAGTCTGAGTCTGGAGGGTCAAGTTCGTCAGTCAATAGTTCAAAACCGAGGGTTAAACAGGTTTATAGTAAAGAGTTTTTGTTATCAAAATCGAATTTGAATGATGAAACATTCGAAGTAGTTTATACTTTGAATGATTCTGACAAATTATATTATAACAAAGAGTTTCCAATAAGAAGTGTTAGATTTGAAATGATTAAAAAGGTTTTCAAAATGACAGAAATTAATATTTCTGAAATAAAAGATTTAAATCTTACTGGAAACCTAAGAAATACACTTCAAGAGTTCAACAACGATTAAACAAGAAAAAGGGTTACAATTTTGGTTCTGGTTTTCAAAAGAAACCAAACCATAATGGTAGTTACAAAAAGAAAGGATTAGGTTTTATTCCACCAGAAAATTATAAAAATGAGAAAAATTCTAAAACAAAAACAGAATTTGTTTCAGGTGGAAGTGCAGAAGAAGAACAGAAGAAACCGTTCGGGAAACAATCAAACCAGGAGTTTCTTACTGAGAAGAAAAGGAATGGAACTGGAGTGTTTCATCCAAAAGAAACTCGAATCTGTTTCAAATGCAATGAAGCTGGTCACGTTGCACCGAATTGTCCGAAAGTTATCAAGACAAAACAGGGAGTTTCTGGAAAAATGAAAGAAAAAATTGTTGATGTTAAACCACCAACTGAAAATTTCAAAATCTTTGAAAATTCAACTTATGAAGTTGGTGAGTGTTCAAAGAAAAATTTTTACAAAAAGAAATCCAAAGACAACCAAGTGTGGGTTGTGAAGAAGATTGGTGAGAAAGTCGGTGATGAATCTGGTTCCACAAAGCCAGAAGAGTCACAGGTTGAGGTAAAAGATTCAGTGAATGATGATGAATTTCCATCACTGGAGTTTGAGAAAGTTAAACAGAAAGTTGGTAAAGTTGAAATCTCAGATCAGTTTTATTCTGAGAAAACTGAGTTTGATGTCGAGAAAACATTCAATGGGAATGTTAAGAAAATTTTTGGGAAAATGCTTGATGGGAAAGTGAAAGGGGTAAAAGATTTTTATGCAACAAAGAAAGCAACTTTTAACCCAACTGAACAAGAATTAAAAGAGCTAAAAACACCCAAGACTGATAAGACTTGGGTGGAAATTCTTTTCCCGTGAAGTATCTGGACAATGCCGGAGATCCCAAGTTTGTAATAGTGGATCAGGAATCGGCATCATTCTTGTTATGATAGTTTTTGTGAAAAAGTTTCAAATTGTTGAAAATTTTTACAGGTAAAGGTCTATACCGGAGCTTCCAGGTTGGTAATTGCAAAGCAGGAATCGGCATCCATGATTGGTAAAATGGTTTGTGTAGACGTTTTTCCTACAGGTGGTTAAATGTTTGGGATATTTTTACAAGTGGTACAGTGATTGCATACTTGCAAGTGGTAAATCAGGGACATTAAGTTGTACTTGATTTTCTACAAATGATTAAATTGAACAAGATGATGAACCAATCCCTACAAAATGATAAAAAAACAAACTTATTTTCCGGAAAAATCATTTTGATTAAGAAAAACTTAAGTGTTTTGAAATCATAATGAGAAAATAGTTTGTCGAAAAGGGGAGTTCTGATTGTTTATGCTTAGTGGATGGCGATTTGAGGTGATTTGATATCGGTTGTCATGTTTCTGTACAGTTTGTTTTCAAATCTCTTTAATGTGTTTGAATTTTAGGGGGAGTAGAAAATTTTAGAAAATCCAAAAACATTAGAAAATTTGAAAAATACAAAAACATGATAAAATCAAAAATCGACTTTTGTTGTCAAAAAGAGGAAATGATAGTACATCAGTGGATTGTCACAACATGCTAAAGAATTGGAATGTAAAAATGTGATAAATAATCTCACGGATGATGTGTCAGTAGGTTTTTGCACATTTAGTAGATTGTGACGAGATATAAACCTAAATTCAAACTTGCTTATTTCGTGGGTAACAACATCTTGGATATATAGGTAACCCCTGAAATCTTGTTTGAAAGGTCCCTCTTTCTGAGATACTAGGTCTTTATACTCAGTGATATCTGGGGTATTATCCCGGGACTTCTGCTGAATGGAAATTCCGACCTAGTCCCTGTATAATACTTTCCGCAAATGCTTGTAAAAGCTTGCCCTCAGCAAATTGATGAAACAATAAAATTGATAGTTATTGCTGTTGAAACAAAAGATCCTCTAAAGGGGACCCACCTAAAGTCGAGCCGTCATCTCTCTGCTAAACGGAAGTTCTGACCTGAGCTCTCACGGTTTCGCACCTAACCCCTGTAAGACTGAATATTGGGATCTGGATACGGGAGTATATTCAAGTAGTGGGACACGCGAATAAGTTTAATGTAGGATCGGACTTCGACCTAAACGAGTCGTTCGGAAGAGCTCAACTCCGTTTCAGAGGCGGAAACAAAGAAACAGATGCGTACACAGCTAGATTCACACTTTAATCCTCTTGTATATTGATTTTACAAAGTTTACAGTACAAGGAAATACCGGCAGCACCTCGGTAGCAAATCTGAACCACGTTACAAATGAACTCAACAATGAACCTATATATACTAGCTAGGAACCGCTCATAGTGACTTGCCGTAAAGGCGGTTCCAACACTTTACCGTACAAGCGGTTCCATCATTGTCCGAAAAGGCGGTTCCACCAAGTTGACTATATATGCGATCTGACAACTTTACCATATAAGCGATGCACCATGTTGACTTTTGACAACACATGAAACTCTTTTCATTGGTCCTTAAATTGGCAGCATCTCATTGGACCTCATGTTGGTCCAATCAACACACACATGGAAATTATGAACCTTTGACTTCATATATCCCTTTTTGTGAACATATCTTGTGACTTTTGAGATTAAACGGCCAATATCTTTTTTTTTAAATGATGACATCACTTGTGATGTCACCTAGGTGATGTCACTCGTGATGTCATCCCCGATCAGATCCGCACCGTGACCGAGACTTGACACTAAGACGAAGACGACAGATGACTGCACCAACAGACTCCCCCTCAGATGTTGACGAGTCTAAAGTGTCGAGTCTTCAACGACTTCAATCTTTATCAGTCTTTGGGCTTCTCTCTCTCTATCTTCAGACTCCCCCTCTCGATTTGCTGGCATTCCTTTGATCTTCAGCAACATCTTCAGGATCGACGTCTGGCTTTCCTGCAAAAACTCTACCTCAGAGTAAATTTCTTTCACATATATTTATCAAACATATGAACTTGAACCAATCCAGATTCTCATACAAAACAAACTCAGATTGTGATGAACCACTTGAAAAGGTTAGATTATGAAAACAATTAATTTCACACACACACACTCCCCCTCAAGAATTGCTCATCATGTTTAGCACTCGGAATTTTGAAAATCAGCTATTCAACATCAGTTGTTGAAAATCTTTTTGAATTTTCAAAAATTTATGCTAAAACACACCAAAAATATTTTTGAATTTTTCTGAAATAAAGAAACTAAAATGCAGAAATGAAATATTTACAAACAATATTTTTTGTGAGCTCGTGCAAGAGGATCATATCAGTTTTGAGACAAATCACCAACACCGTTAAGCTTTAAGCATTCTCAGTTTTAAACAATTTACCTAGATTGTCAGTATGTTTGTCCACTTAAATTTTCACACAAATTTCAATTGATTCGAGATACGAAATTAATGTTTTAGAGACTTAAACTTAACTGTGTATCACTCCACTTGAATATACTCCCGTATCCAGATCCCAAATATTCAGTCTTATAGGTGAGTATACCACAGATGATATCTGTAAGGGGTTAGATGCGAAACCGTGAGAGCTCAGGTCAGAACTTCCGTTCAGCAGAGAGATGACGGCTCGACTTTTGGTGGGTCCCCTTTAGAGGATCTTTTTGCATTTCAACAGCAGCGACTATCAATTTTATTGTTTCATCAGCATGCTGAGGGCGGCGCTTTTTCAAGCATTTGCAGAAAGTATTATCCGGGGACTAGGTCTGTACTTCCATACAGCAGAAGTCCCGGGATAATACCCCAGATATCACTGAGTATAAAGACCTAGTATCTCAGAATACGGGACCTTTCAAACAAGATTTCGGGGGTTACCCATATATTCAAGAATAGTTACCCACGAATTAAGCAAGTTTGATTTAGGTTTATATCTCGTTTCAATTTACTAAATGTGCGAAAATCTACTGATACATCCGCAGTAATATCGTTTAACACTTTTTAACTTTACATTTCTTTAGCGTGCCGTGATAGTCCACTGATGTACTATCATTTCCTCTTTTTCGCAACAAAACTCATTTTTTATTTTATCATGTTTTTGGCTTTTTCAAATTTTCAAATGTTTTTGGATTTTCTGAAATTTCCCTACTCCCCCTAAAATGCAAACACATTTTAAAGAAAATTTGAAAACTTCTAAATTTTTACCTACTAGAAACATAAAAAGTAAAACAAACTATACAGAAACTTGACAACTGACACTGAAACACATCAAATCGCCATTCACTAGGCATAAACAATCTGAACTCCCCCTATCACAAATCATTTTCTCATTTAGATTTCAAAACACTTAAGTTTGTTTCAATCAAAATGATTTTTCCGGAAAATAAATTTGTGTTGATATCAACCACTTGTAGGTTTATCAATTTTAAAACGGGGATGTGGTTCATCATCTTGTCTATCTTTTGTCATGAATAGTAAATCAAGTACAAATTAATGTCCCTGATTTACCATTTGCCTCTAAGAACCTTCTGTACCACTTGTAAATGTAAACACTTCAAAGTATCCAAACATCTCAAAATTTAACCACAATTACCACTTGTGGGATCAAGATTACCACTTGTAGATACAATGGTTACCACTTGTAGGAATGTGACCTCTACATTACCATTTTTCAACCAAAATGCCGATTCCTGCTTCGCAATTAACCACCTGGAAGCTCCGGCGTAGTCATTCAACCTGTAAAGATTTAAAAATTTTAATTTTTTTTATTAACCAAAATACATGAATGATGCCGATTCCTGATCCACGATTACAAACTTGGGATCTCCGGCAAGTCAGGTTTTTCAAACGAAGAAAATATCCACCCAAGCCTGACCAGCCTTGGGTAGTTTCAATTCGGATTTAGTTGGGGTGTAAGTTGCTGTTTTTTTAGCATAGAAGTCTTTTACCCCTTTCACCTTCCTATCAACCATTTTACCGAAAATTTTCTTTACATTCCCATTAAAAGCTTTCTCAACATCAAAATTATCCTTTTCAGAATAATTCTGATATGAGACTTCAGTCTTTCCAACTTTTCTTTTAAAATTCTCAGTCTTCAATGGTGGAAAGTTCTCGTCATCCATTGAAGGAACTGAGTTTTCATCACTCTCATCAAACTGTGGCTCCTCTGATTTTGTGGAATCAGATTCATCGCCAGATTTTACCTCAGATTTCTTAACAACCCATTTTTGGTTGTCAAGTTTTACACTTCGCTTGTAAAATCTCTTCGAACATTCACCAACTTCAAATGTTGAATTTTTGAAAACTTTAAATTGTTCAGTTGGAGGTTCGGTTTTATCAACTACAACTTGTTTCAATTTTCCAGAAACTCCCTGTTTTGTGTTCGTCGCTTTCGGACAATTCCATGCAATGTGACCGGCTTCATTGCATCGGAAACAGGTTCTGGTTTCTTTCTTCACGTAAGCTCCATTCTTTCTCTTCTCAGCAATAAATTCTTGATTAGATTGTTTCCAGAATGGGCTTTTTGCTTCCTCTTCCGAGCTTGTACCTGAAATGAATTTTGTATTTGTTTTAGAAAATTTTTCATTTTTATAGTTTTCTGGTGGAGTAAAACCAAGTCCTTTCTTTTTGTAGCTACGATTGTGGTTTGGTTTCTTTTGAAAACCCGAACCAGAATTGTAACCTTTTTTCTTGTTTAGACGTTGTTGAACTCTTGAGGTGTAAAATTTAGGTTTTACAATAAGATTTTCATCTTTTATTTCAGAAATATTAATTTCTTTTAGTTTGAAAACCTTTTTAAGCATTTCGGGTTTAACACCTCTTATTGGAAACTCTTTATCAAAATATAATTTGTCAGAACCATTCAAAGTATATGCAACTTCAAACGTTTCGTCATTCAAATTAGATTTTGACAATAAAAACTCTTTACTGTAAACCCGTTTTCCCGATGATTTCGAACTCTTTTCAGACGAACTCGAACTCCTGACTGACTGACACGCACTTTCGGACTCGGACTTTGACTCTGACTCCTCATCCTTATCCAACACCTGATCGACTACTCGTTTTATCAGTTCAGACTCATGATCTGTGTCGGACGCTGTGAACGTGACGTCAATATTGTCCGGTAAAACATCGGTTATCTCGGATTCTAGTTTAATATTGACCGCCTGTTTTAGTTCTTCCTCGTTAGGTTTTCTAGGCGAGTACCCTTCCCAAATCGGAGGCGGACACCTATTATAACAGACACCCTGTTTCTTACCAATATCTTTCTTCTTCTTTGGCTGTTCATCTTTAAACGCCTCAAAACCTTCAACTGTTGGATAAATTCTATCCATTACGTAGTCACAACCTTTGTAACTTTGCAGCAATCTTCTGATTCTTTCATTCTCAGCTGCTTCATTCTCCAACTCTTTCTTCAACTTTGCACATTCTTCTATGTACATGTTGATCTCTTTTTGCTTTGTCATCATGGTAGCATTCAACATCTTCATAGTTTTCTCTCTTTCTGAGTTAGTCGTCTCCAGACCATTCACATTCCTATTCAAAACATCATATGACTTTTTCAAGTTTTTTACATCAAACAACAACTGTTCTTTCAGCTTTTCTAGCTCGCTAAACCTCTCGTCTTTCTCTATACATTGTTTACACGACTCTAAACATTTAAGACAGGGTTTTGTGACTTCAACGATCTTCTCGACTTCAACTCTTTTTTCAACCTCCACAACTTTCTCAGCTTCAGTCTCTGCTTCAATAAACTCTACTAATTTGTCAGAACTATCATCCGAAGAACCAGAGTTAGATGATGTTTGATCAAAAACGAATGCTCTTTCGGAACTTTCATCTGAAGAACCAGAATCAGTTGATGTTTGATCAGCAACAAGTGATTCTTCTGAACTTTCATCGGATGAAACAGATTTTTCTTCTTGATTCTTCTTATTCACATCATTGTTCTCCATTTGTTCTTCAAGCTTCTGAATGAATTGACAAATTGACAATCTAGAGTATTCTCCATTTCTTTTTAAATCCAACAGATATGTACCCCATTCTTGTTGAGGTATGGAATTGGCTAATTTCTTAACCCATTCATTTGGATTTTGCTGAATACCCTTCTCAGACATTGAGCGAACAAGATGACTATACCTCTCAATGATACTCTTTGTACTTTCTCCTGGACAACCTGAAAACAAATCAAATTCTTTCTTTAATATATTTATTCTATTAACTGTTTCACTAGTCATATTAAAGAATTTTAAGTCCATGATTCGGAAACACGTTTATCGAGACAATCACTTAAAATGAAATCTCAAATTCAAACTAGATCCCCTTTCGAATGAAATGATTCACCTTGTGAAACACCTGAAACAAACAAACAAAACAAAATCAGTTTAAAGTATTATCAATTTAATAGAAGCGAACTGGTACTCGAACTGATGATCAATACTGTGCGGATTGAGGGTTGACACACAGAACAGACAGCGATGACTTGGATCAAATACAGATGACTTGACACTTTTTCGTACAAACTGACGAACTTTCAAATGAACTGAGCCTTTGAGATTTTTGAACTCCAAACTGTACGAACTAGAATCGACGTTCAAGCGAATGTGACCTTCCACACGATTTCACGCGATTAGAACACACTGACGAATTTCAACAAGCTTTTAAGCGGACAGAACACACCTTCAAGAAACAACTGATACAAATGAATTTTCAAACTTGATCACCTTTAACACTAACACATTGGCCAGTAATTGGGTGGTGGAACAATGACGGCACCTACAAACAAATATGATTGGAGTAATGGGCGGTGGCTTATTAACGGCTGGTTGGTGGGCCGTAATTGGGCTATTTATTTTTTATATTTCCGATGGTTCACGTGCAAATGGGCGGTGCTTTGAAAATGAGCTGTGACAATATTACTTTATTTCAACTTGGGCGGTGACTTATTTTTGGGTGGCACACCCCACAAATCAAAACAGCAAATAGGCGGCCACTATATTTTATAGGATAGTGGGGCGGTGCGGAGTAGTGTGGGCCGATGATTGGGCCTTTATCCGACACTTTCACTGCCAAACTGAAAGATAAGTCTCATTGTCACCACATGCATATCAACTGACTACTTTGACCTGATGACAGTGATAACCTTGACAGAATTTTTATGAGCGTGAATCGCTTTTATGATGATGTCTTATGAGCGATTCACGAATGTCTCAAAAAGCGGTCCTCACTTGAGCGGTCCTGTCATCTGACATATAAGCGATTCACTGTGATGACTTTATGAGCGATTCATAAGAAGTCTTATCAGCGGTTCATATGTTTTCACAAAAGCGGTTCAACGATTGACTTTATGAGCGAGCCATGCAGTACAATTTTGAGCGATCCTAAGAGAAAATTTGGAGCGATCCTGGATGTTTTACCAAAAGAGCGATCCTAACATGTATTTTCGAGCGGTTCCAGACAGTATTTTCGAGCGGTTACAGACAATATTTTCGAGCGGTTCCAGACGTGATGTCAGCAAACACGAACCGCTTGTTAAGCAAAAATTCAATTTTAATCACTTTTAAGCCGAATTAAGGTCTGAAAATTTCCAGGTTTTGTTAAGTCATGATTCTGCACACAATATGTAAATTTGAAGCGATTTTGACCGTAAAAAGTTGCGTTTCTCGAAAAAGAAAGGTGTAGAAGCAGAAAAAGTGATGAAAACGAGCTGTATATGCGAGATCTCCTCCTCCTTGGCTCTGATACCAATTGTAGGATCGGACTTCGACCTAAACGAGTCGTTCGGAAGAGCTCAACTCCGTTTCAGAGGCGGAAACAAAGAAACAGATGCGTACACAGCTAGATTCACACTTTAATCCTCTTGTATATTGATTTTACAAAGTTTACAGTACAAGGAAATACCGGCAGCACCTCGGTAGCAAATCTGAACCACGTTACAAATGAACTCAACAATGAACCTATATATACTAGCTAGGAACCGCTCATAGTGACTTGCCGTAAAGGCGGTTCCAACACTTTACCGTACAAGCGGTTCCATCATTGTCCGAAAAGGCGGTTCCACCAAGTTGACTATATATGCGATCTGACAACTTTACCATATAAGCGATGCACCATGTTGACTTTTGACAACACATGAAACTCTTTTCATTGGTCCTTAAATTGGCAGCATCTCATTGGACCTCATGTTGGTCCAATCAACACACACACGGAAATTATGAACCTTTGACTTCATATATCCCTTTTTGTGAACATATCTTGTGACTTTTGAGATTAAACGGCCAATATCTTTTTTTTAAATGATGACATCACTTGTGATGTCACCTAGGTGATGTCACTCGTGATGTCATCCCCGATCAGATCCGCACCGTGACCGAGACTTGACACTAAGACGAAGACGACAGATGACTACACCAACATTTAAGTTCTTAAGTCATTAATATCGTATCTCGGATCAGTTGAACTTTGTGTAAAAATTTAAGTGGATCAATATACTGACAATCTAGGTGAATTGTTTAGAACTTAAAATGAAACAAAGCTTAACGGTGTTGGTGATATGTCTCATAAACTGATATGATCCTCTTACACAAACTCAAAAAACTATTGTTTGTAAATATTTCTTTACTGCATTTCTTTATATTCAAAAATCCAAAAAGATTTTCGATAACTGATATTGGAGAGCTGATTTTTAAAATTCCGAGTGCTAAACATGATGAGCATAATTTGAGGGGGAGTTTTGTTCTTAATTAATTGTGTTTTAATCAAATCTTCAAGCGGTTCATCAGAAATCTGATTGATTTAAGAGTTAGTGCATGCTTTGTGTCTTTAAATGTGTAAAACTTACTATGAGGAAGAGATTATGCAGAGTTAAGTTTGAGCTAGGATTAAAGATCTAGAGCAGGACGAGAGTCAGGTTACGATCTCGGAACAACATCAAAGAGTGTTTGGACATGAAAAGCCAGGTTGATCAATCCTGAAAAGCTTGTGTTTAAAGAGAGCCAGGTTTCAGTTCCTGAGGACTCGTTGGACAAAGTTTAAGCCAGACAACGATCATGAACCTGTGAAAGCCAGACTACGATCCTGAATCTGATGATGCTGATGAACTTAAGGAATGCCAGCACATTGTTAGGGGGAGTCTGTTGATGCTGATAGAGAGAGTGAAGCCCAAAGACTGATCAAGATTGGAGATGCGAAGACTCGACACAGTCAGACTCGTCAACATCTGAGGGGGAGTCTGTTAGTGCATGCATCTGTCGACTTCGTCTTGTATCGAGTCTTAGACTAGATAGAATAGATCAGGGCACGATATACAACAAAATAGGAAGTTTTATGTTGTAAAGAAGCTGATTTCACTTTAACAAGCTAATTCCGCTTGAAATGACAGTGGACACTTTCAAGCGGAATTATAAGCTTCTTATTCCACTCCAACTGTTACTTGTGCGTTTCGAGCGGAATCAGGCTATCTATATATAGTCATTCTGAGCGAAATCAGTGGTAACGTTCTTGATTTCCATACCGAAGTGCTGCCGGTGTGAGATTTGATTGTATTTGCTGTCAGATTAATCAAATCAGTGTTTAAAGTAAAGTGCTTGCTGTAACTAAGTCTATTTCTTGTTTTCCGCACCTGAAATAGATCAGAACCTCTCTGAACGACTCGTTCGGGTCATCTACACGATCCTACAGATTCAACAGCAATGACTATCAATTTTATTGTTTCATCAATTTGCTGAGGGCGAGCTTATATTTCAAAGCCTTTACAGAAAGTATTATACGGGGACTAGGTCAGAATTTCCATTCAGCAGAAGTCCCGGGATAATACCCCAGATATCACTGAGTATAAAGTCCTAGTATCTCAGAAAGAGAGACCTTTCAAACAAGATTTCAGGGGTTACCTATATATCCAAGATGTTGTTACCCACAAAATAAGCAAGTTTGTTTTGGTTTATATCTCGGCACAATTTACTAAATGTGTAAAAACCTACTGGCACATCATCAGTGAGATTGTTTACCACATTTTAACTTTCCATTTCTTTAGCGTGTTGTGACCGTCCGCTGATGTACTATCATTTCCTCTTTTTGACAACAAAACTCGTTTTTGATTTTATCGTGTTTTTGACTTTTTTAAATTTTCTAATGTTTTTGGATTTTCTGAAATTTTCTTACTCCCCCTAAAATGCAAACACATTTTAAAGAAAGTTTGAAAAACAAACTAAGCTCTTGACCCACTTAAAAAATATACTATACAGGAAAGTTGACAACCGATATTGAATCGCCTCAAATCGCCATCCACTTGCCATAAACAATCAGAACTCCCCTTTTCAACAAACTATTTTCTCATTATGATTTCAATACACTTAAGTTTGTTTTAATCAAAATGATTTTTCTGGAAAATAAGTTTGTTTTTACCACCTGTAGGTTTGATAAAAAAACCACTTGTAGGGATTGGTTCATCATCTTGTTCATTTTAACCACTTGTAGAAAATCAAGTACAACCTAATGTCCCTGATTTACCACTTGTAAGTATATCCAAACCATTTAACCACATGTAGGAATAACACATCTACTCAAACCATTTTACCAATCAAAATGCTGATTCCTGCTTCGCACTTACCAACCTGGAAGCTCCGGCATAATCCTTCACCTGTAAAAGTTTAAACAATTTTCAAATCTTTCACAAAAACAATTTTCAAGAATGATGCCGATTCCTGATCCACGATTACAAACTTGGGATCTCCGGCATAATCCTTAGACTTCAAGGGAAAAGAATTTCCACCCAAGTCTTACCAACCTTGGGTGTTTTCAGCTCGTGTTCAGTAGGGTTATAGGTTGCTTTCTTTGTTGCATAAAAATCTTTAACCCCTTTTACTTTCCCATCAAGCATTTTCCCAAAAATTTTCTTAACATTTCCATTGAAAACTTTCTTGACATCAAACTCATTCTTCTCGGAGTAAAATTGATCCGAGATCTCAACCTTACCAATTTTCTGTTTAATTTGTTCAAACTTCAGTGATGGAAACTCATTATCATTCACTGAAAGAACAGAATTTACCTCTTTTTCCTCACCTTGTGGCTCCACTGATTTTGTGGAATCAGTTTCATCGCCGACTTTCTCATCAACTTTCTTAACAACCCACACTTGGTTGTCTTTGGCTTTCTTTTTATAAGAATTTTTCTTTGAACTTTCACCAACTTCAAGAGTTGAATTTTCAAAAATTTTGAAGTTTTCAGTTGGTGGTTCATCATTAACAACTTTTTATTTCAGCTTTCCAGAAACTCCCTGTTTTGTCTTTGTAACTTTCGGACAATTCGGTGCAATGTGACCAGCTTCGTTGCACTTGAAACAGGTTCGAGTCTCCTTTGGATGAAACACTCCAGTTCCTTTTCTTTTCATCTCAGCAAGAAACTCCTTGTTAGATTGTTTCCAGAATGGTTTCTTCTGCTCTTCTTCAACATTTCCACCTGAAACAAATTCTGTTTTTGTTTTAGAATTTTTCTCATTTTTATAATTTTCTGGTGGAATAAAACCTAAACCTTTCTTTTTGTAGCTACCATTATGGTTTGGTTTCTTTTGAAAACCAGAACCAGACTTGTAACCTATTTTCTTATTTAACTTTTGTTGAACTCTTGAAGTGTATTTTTTAGGTTTTCCAGTAAGAGTTAAATCTTTTATTTCAGAAATATTAATTTCTGTCATTTTGAAAACCTTTTTGATCATGTCAAATCTAACACTTCTTATTGGAAATTCTTTGTCAGAGTACAATTTGTCAGAATCTTTTAAAGTATATACGACTTCAAATGTTTCATCATCCAAATTTGATTTTGACAACAAAAACTCTTTACTATAAGCCTTTTTAACTGTCGGTTTTGGACTGTTGACTGACGAACTTGACCTTCCAGACTCAGATTTTGACTCAGACTCCTCATTGGTATCCAACACCTGATCAACCACCTTTTTTATTAACTCAGACTCATGATCGTTGTCAGATGATGTAAAAGTAACGTCAATGTTTTCTGGTAATTCATCAGTTGTATTGGTTTTTAGCTTTATATTGACTGCTTTTTCGACTTGCTCCTCATTTGGTTTTCTGGGAGAATAACCTTCCCAGATCGGAGGCGGACACTTGTTATAGCTAACAGTTGGTTTCTTACCAGTATCCTTTTTTTTTACTTCTCGTCTTGAAAAGCTTCCATACCTGCAACAGTCGGATAAATTCAATCAATAAGATAATCAGAACTAGAATAACTCTGCAATAAGCGTCTAATTCTCTCATTCTCAATTTTCTCGGTTTCCAAGTCTTGCTTCCACTTGGCACTTTCTTCAATGTAGAAATTAATAGCTTTCTGCTTTGTCATCATCACAGCATTCATCATAGTTAATGCTTGTTCTCTTTCAGAGTTTGTCTTTTGAAGACCATTTACTGTTCTGTTCAATACATCGTAAGATTCTTTCACATAGTTGAGATTGAACAGTAATTTCTCTTTCTTCTTCTCATACTCTGCCAGCTTCTCGTCTTTTGCTGCGCATTCTTTGCAAGCTTCAAGACACTTTTGGCATGGCTTGATGACTTCTACTATGTTGGTGCATTACGTCTATTGACTTCGTCTTGTATCATGTAATAGGTTAGGATAGGTTAGAATAACCAGTGCACGAGGTTCGAGAAACGAGAACTGGTGAATTAGCATTGTGGACCGCTTATATGAACATTGTTCATAAAAGCGAACCACACAACTTATCTGGATCGCTCATAGAGCATGTCCACAAAGGCGATCCAGAAACTCTATAAATAGGGCACTGGTTGTTTCATTTGTAACGGCTTGGAACTTGTAACGAAGTGCTGCCGAATTGCTTCCAGGTTGTAAACGTTATCAGAATCAATAAAGTGAAGCATTATATTTAGTTTGAGCATCTAATTCACTGATTCCGCCTTTGAATTGGAAAACGACTCTTCTGATCGACTCATTCAGGGTCAACGACGATCCAACAAGTGGTATCAGAGCTCAGGAAGAAGAGTTCAGCTCAAATTTGATCCGTTTTCTGTCTTCTACACCTTCTTTTTTGATTTAGACAAGTTTCCACGGTTAAAATCGGACGAATTTTTCACAGGACGTGTGTTATTGGACAATTACAAACCCTAGAAAGTTTTAGAGTGAAATTCGGACTAAAAATAGATAAAACAGGCTAAAAACTAAGGATCGTTTTTTCGAACATTCAGGATCGCTCGAAAAGAAGTTGTTTGAACCGCTCATTTGTCCAGTTTTGCATCTGGACCGCTCCAAAAACTGCCTTGAACCGCTCGGGTGTACATCCCTGGACCGCTCGAACGATCATAGTCTGGGCCGCTCATTCGTACATTAGTTCATCTTGACCGCTCCAAAATAAGTTTGGTCCGCTCATCTGAACATTTTCTAGTCCGCTCGAGTGACAATATCTGAACCGCTCGTATGACAAGTCTTGGTCCGCTCATTTGAACTTATTTGGACCGCTTATAGATACATTATGTTGGTTCGCTTATTCGACTTGATTCGCTCTTTTGATCAAAGTTACTGGTTCGCGTATCTGTCCAACCAGTTCCGCTTATTTGTCCAAATTGGTTTTCGCATATACGATCAATTTGATTTCATTCAAGTATCAAGATTATTTCACGACAATCGAGTGTAATTCACGAATATAAGAACATGGCAAAAGAAGAGCATGATGCCTGGTGGAGAAGAGACAGTGCAAGATGGGAGATTGGCAAGTTGTATGAACCATTTCAAGAAGCACAGAGAGCCAAGAGATGGAATGAAGAATTGGAGTGTTATTTGGATCCCCAGGGGAATCCAGTGATAGATCCGTCAAAAGTGGATTTTGATGCTGTAACCAATGTGTTTCCAAGTGAGCGTATTTTCAACACAAAAAGACTTTCTGATAATAGCTATCTGCCAGATTTGATGAACAAGCTGAAAGAGGTCTTTGAAGCAAGTTTACCGAAGGTAGTAGAGATGAGAAAGAGAAAAGAAGAAGAATTGAAGAAGTTGATTGAAGAAGTGAAGGCTGATGCGAAGATTGCTGCTGAAAAGGAACAGAAATCTGAAGAGAAAGGAAAGGATGTAAAGAAAGAAGGAAAAGAGGAGAAGGCAGTGGTAGATCAGAAAGCTAAGAAAGAAGATTCGGTGCTGAAAGAGACTGAGATAAGAAAATCTTCTGACTCATTGAATGTTGATTTAGTTGATAAAAATGAAAACAAGTGCAGGAATTGCATAGTAGTATGCAAAGCCTGTACAGAAAAAGATGACATCATAAAAACAAAAGATAATGAAATGAACAAACTTGAAAATGCGTTAAAACTGAAATGTAAAGAAAGGATTGACACAGAGCAAAGCTTAAAATTGAAAGTTGAGAAATTAACACAGAAATGTCATGATTTTGAAAAAGAAAATAAGGTTTTGAAAGTAAAATGTGACACAAAATGTGTTGATTGCATTGAGAAAGAATCTAAGTTTCTAGAGTTACAAAAACAGTATGATTCTTTAAAATGGTTAAGTCAGAAAGTACAAGAAGCTTATGATACTTTGAAGAGCCAAGTCAAAAGTTTTGATCAGAGATTGTCTGAAACTTTAACAACCAAAGAATTGTATGAAAGACAGTTTA
Source organism: Helianthus annuus (assembly GCF_002127325.2). Taxonomy (NCBI): domain Eukaryota; kingdom Viridiplantae; phylum Streptophyta; class Magnoliopsida; order Asterales; family Asteraceae; genus Helianthus; species Helianthus annuus. Next base: position 102,441,440 of record NC_035446.2, on the reverse strand, counting down.
AAGAAAAACAAATTGAATTAAACAAGCGTGTTGATGAAATTGCTAATCTTAAACAAGTCTTGGCTGAAAAAGAAAAGATTGTTACAAAACTTCAAAGTTATCATAACTGTTCGTACATTCTCGAACGTATTTTCAATATCACACCAGATGACAAAGATACTAATAATTGTAAAAAGGGTATTGGTTCAGAGTTTCATCAGGTACCACCACCATTGAGAGACAATTATACTTTTTATGATGAGGAAAAGGTGGCAAAGGGTTTAAAGATAGCTGACCAATTACCTGAAAGTATCGATGTGACTTACACCAAATCTGATGATGCTGATGATTCAGAGGTGGTATGTAAGGTGGGTGATAGTGTTTTGAATGGAAAGTCTGAATCACAGGATGAAGATGAAGGAAATCTTTATGATGGATATCTGAAAGATACGAAATCTGAGAAGAATTTGAATGATGATTCAAAAGGATTGGTTTATACCATGATTGGATTGGACAAACTATTCTTGGATGTGGTTTTCCCGATTCAGAATGTGATTTCAGAAAAAATTGACAAAGTTTTCAAGATGGTTGAAATTGAGAAGTCTGAAATGTCGAAGTTTGCTGGTAAAGGTTTCAAAGGGTCTTCTAACAAACCTGGTTCTAAGAAGAAAAACATGAAGTCTGGTTTGGGGTATAAGAAGAAACATAATCGAAACAGAATTGAAAGGTCCAATTTTCAGACAAAAGTGAATTTTGTTCAAGGAAAAAGTTTCACCGAAGAAGAAAAATTCAAAATTGGAAAACAATCTAATGCAGAGTTTGAGGATATGAAAAAGAAACAACAACAGGCAAAGGATGTTTCAAAGAAAGTATGTTTTAAATGTGATAAAATTGGACATGTTGCACGAAAGTGTCCAAATCCAAAGTCTGTTGATGGTGAGACACAGAAATCTGAGAGTGTGAAACCGAAGTCAACCAGATTTGATTCAAGACAAACTTGGCGGTATACAACAAACAAGTTTGCCTCAAATCAAAATTGGAAATCAAACCCGAACAGGTTTAATTCTAGACAGACCTGGAATTCTCACACATCCAAAATGAGAACATCATGGAGTCAGAAAACATTGGTTGGTGTGACAAAACCTCAAAAGATTTGGAAACCTAAAAATGTTGTTCAAACTCAAAAGGTTCAGAAAGAAACAAATTTTTACAAAAGAGGAACTCCGAAAGGTCAAGTGTGGTCTGTTAAGAAAAGTGTTGAGTTGATAAAAGATGAGAAACAGAAACAAATTTGGAAACCAAAAACTGAAACAATAACTTCAACTTCTGAGGTGAAAACTTCTGAGGATTCAGATGTGGTTGTTTATGATGCAAATTTTCCAATGCTCAAGGCTGAAAACTTTAAAATTCAGGTTGCTAGAATCAAGGTTACACCTAAGGCTGCTGAGGCCTGGGTGGACACCATGTTTGATTAAATGGTTGGAATTGCCGGAGCTTCCTGGATTGCGAAGCATGAATCGGCATCTATCTTTATTGATTGAAATTTTTATGACAAATTGTTTGCGTATTTGATAAGGTTTGGTTGTGCAGGTTGAAGATCCCTGGTTTTGGTCAGACAGGGAGTTTGTTTGTTGTTTTGTATAAGTTTGTTTGTTTGGTTGATGATTGTGATGTTTGATGATAGTTTACTTTGAATAAGTGGTGATGGACTATGCCGAAACCCTCACGGCAGAACAAACATGATTACTCACAAGTTGAAGAACGGTTTTCTAACTGTCAAAATCAATGGGTTGTAAATCATGGGGGTACTTGATGTTATATTTTCTGCAAAACAGAGCATGAGAAGCAGAAAATGGATGGCGAGACAAAGCTATCAGTATCGGTTTGTCAAATTTCTTTAATGGTTTTGCATTTTAGGGGGAGAAAAATATTGTTAGAAAAATACAAAAACATTAGAAAATTTGAAAAAGCCAAAAACATGATAAAATAAAAAATTTGAGTTTTGCGTAAAAAGAGGAAATGATTGTACATCAGTAGATAGTTACAGTATGCTAAAGAAATGTAATGATTAAATAGCATTAAGCAGTCTCACAAATGATATGCCGATAGGTTTTTATACATTTAGTAAGCTTTTTCGGGATATAAACCAAAATTCAAACTTACTTATTTTGTGGGGAACACTACTTGGATATATAGGTAACCCCTGAAATCTCGTTTGAAAGGTCTCGTATTCTGATATACTAGGTGTTTATACTCTATGATGTCTGGGGTATTATTCCGGGACTTCTGCTGAACGGTAGTTCTGACCTAGTCCCTGGCTAATACTTTATCCTGAAATGCTTGAAACATAGCATAAAGCCCTCAGCTGATTAGACAATAAAATTGATAATCATCTGTTGTAGCTGAAAAGATCCTCTAAAGGGGACATACTGCAAAGTCGAAACTGATATCTCTCTGCTGAACGGAAGTTCTGACCTGAGATCCCTCAGTTCTCGCATTTAACCCCTAATTTATGTACAGACATCATTGTAGTATTCTTACCTGTAAGACTGAATATTGGGATTCTGGATACGGGAGTATATTCAAGAGGTGGGACACATGAATGAGTTTAAGTCTTAAAACATCTAAATCGTATCCTGAATCAGTTGAAATTTGTATGAAAATTTAAGTGGATCAGTATATCGATAATCTAAGTGAATTGTTTAATTCTTAATGTGTAACTAAGCTCAACGGTACTTGTGACTTGCCAAAAACTGATATGATCCTCTGACGCATACTCAATCAAAAATATGTTTGTATATATTTCTTTACTGCTTTATATTTTCAGAAAATACAAAAAGATTTTGATTTCTGCGTTATTTTCGATAAACCGATGTCTGAGTTGCTGAGTTTCAAAATCTAAGTATGCTGATTGTGTTTCTGAAAACAAAACGAGTTCATTAATTTGAAACTTGAAATTTCTAGAAAACTTCAAAAACATTTGTGATATCTTCAAGGTCATTAATTTGAACTTGAATGATAATTTGTGAGGGAATTGGATTCTTTATATTGCCATATCTGTTAAGTTTGTTGACAGGGGAAGTATATTAGAAAACATGTTTAATGATTTTGAAAATATTGTTACTTATGAATGTTTAAGAATTACAGAAAAGATTCAGATTACGATTCCGAAGAGCTGAGTCTAAGGGGGAGTCTGAAGATAAGTTGTAAGTGAGGAAGAGCTTGTAGCTGAAAAGCAAGGTGATGATCTCTAAAAGCACGGAAGCTTGATGAGAGGGGGAGCCTACTGATGATGAAGTTGGCAAAGATGATCAAGACTGAAGAGGTGGCATAACAGAGAATGTTCACTGAAGACTTCGTCAATATCCGAGGGGGAGTCTGTTGGTGCATTACGTCTATTGACTTCGTCTTGTATCATGTAATAGGTTAGGATAGGTTAGAATAACCAGTGCACGAGGTTCGAGAAACGAGAACTGGTGAATTAGCATTGTGGACCGCTTATATGAACATTGTTCATAAAAGCGAACCACACAACTTATCTGGATCTCTCATAGAGCATGTCCACAAAGGCGATCCAGAAACTCTATTAATAGGGCACTGGTTGTTTCATTTGTAACGGCTTGGAACTTGTAACGAAGTGCTGCCGAATTGCTTCCAGGTTGTAAACGTTATCAGAATCAATAAAGTGAAGCATTATATTTAGTCTGAGCATCTAATTCACTGATTCCGCCTTTGAATTGGAAAACGACTCTTCTGATCGACTCATTCAGGGTCAACGACGATCCAACATACTATCTTTTCAATTTCTACAATTTTCTCAACTTCAACAACTTTCTTAGCTTCAGTCACCTTTTCTGCTTCACCCATCGGCTTGGTCTCAACAATCTCCTCAGCAACACTTTTAACTTCATCACTTTGAGCAACACTTTCAGGCTCCATTTGCTGTTGTTCTTTCGCAGCTCGTTTCTCCTTTAGCTTCTCTAAGCGCTCTGCAAAATAAAAATGAAAACTTTCAGGAAAAAGATGAGATTTTGCAGTATTAATATGTTTTTCTTCTTCATTGTCACTGCTGTCATCAGTGGAGATTGATCGAACTCTACTGATTTGTCAGAATTTTCATCCGAAGAACCAGAATCAGACGGTGTTTGATCAAAAACAACTTCCTTTTCTGAACTTTCATCACTTTGTTAACTTTCATCTGCACTCTGTGAGCTTTCATAAGATGCCACAGACTTCACAGTTTCACCAATTGATTTCATCCATGTGGTAAACATATCTGGTTCTTTCACAATCTTAGCAATGAATGCTTTAAACTCTCCTTTTTCATCCACAAACATATCCCAGCTAAATCCTTCAGGTAGCCTTTCTTCATCCTGATTGATTAAACATGCTTTGCTTTCGAGTGATATGTATTTGTTCCAGTTAAAATCCACCAGACATGCTCTCTTTGAATTCCCGATCACTTTTCTACCATGACCCACCTATGGTTCTTGATGTTGTTGCTGACCAACCTGCTGATATATGGCCTTCCGGTAGTAGTCGTCTTTTTTCGAACGGATTCTGAGCATCATTTGCCTCTCTGTTCTTGCATTCTCTTTTGAAATGACCTTTCTCCCTGCATCGAAAACAAGTAACTTTAGATTTATCAAAACCTAAAGTAGAAACATGTGCATCAAGAAAGTCATTTCTTCCAATAATCAGCTTGAACTTTTCTGCTCGTCTAAGGACACTAGCTAGACACCATTTGATGTCCATAAGCTCCATCTCTTCAGCGTCGATTTGATCGTAATCCTCCTTTGTGAGCATAGGATTTCTGATCCTCCCTGCAACTAATCCATCATATGATAGTAGCACAGAACCAAGTAATGCCATATGATCTTTTGCAACCTCTTCAGAAAAGCTTTGACCATCTGGAAGATTCAATGCAATGTTGCATTGTATCACATAACCATTTCCAGTTTTTGTGCTTTGAGAATGAAAACTGGTAGTTGAATCTTTCGGATTAACACTTGGGTATGAGGAGAATCCACTGCTTTTGTTTGAACTCTGATCAACTTTTTCCGTTGAATCCCCAGCACTAAACGCAGTTTGGATTTTCGGGCTTCTTTCAATTTCTAGAACACCACCTTTGTAGTACATTTTTACATCCTGTTGACCACTTGGACTAGTCATCCTTGCAATCTTTTGCTGTTCCAAATCCTGACCCTCAATTTTCTCGATGAACTGAGAAATTGTCAACCCATCATAAACCCCAGTGTTTTTCAGTATCATCAAATATGTACCCCACTCCTTTTGCGGTAAAGCACCTGCTAACTTGTTTACCCACTCTTCATGATCTTTTATTATACTAAGCATTGACATGGATCGCACCAAGTGACAATATCTTTCAATAAGCTTCTTGGTATCTTCCCCAGGCAAACTTGTGAATATATCAAACTCTTTCTTGAGCAATCCCTTCTTGCTTTTAATCATGTGTTCACTACCCTCAAAATTGACTCTAAGAGCATCCCAAATTGATTTTGAAGTTTTGTCATGTTGAAGCAAAATGAAAATGTCTTCTTTGATAGCTTGCTGTAGTAAACTGATCATCATTTTCTCAGCTTTGTACATATCTCTTTCTTGAACTGTAAACTCAGATATCGCTTTCTCAACTTGCAGATCAGTCCGAGGTAGAACATATTTCTTCAAAATGCACTCCCATGATCTCAAATGGTTTGCCTGTACCCAGTTTTTGAACCTATCTTTCCATCCGTAATACTCCTCAATGCTCATTAGCTTCGGGGGTTTTTGTGTAGTTCCTGTCTCCTTTTCCAAATTCATGGCTTGAGCAATGACAGCCGGAGTAGTAGGAGTAGCAAACGCGTTGTAGAAATCGTCACCCATGATGAAAATCAGATTCAAGCGAAATTACCCAAATCAGGTTTGAAGGGGTAAGGTCCCAAAAACCTCATAATAAGTGCTTGGGACCATACCACAACCTTAACTTTCAGCCTGGCCCATTGCGCGGCCGCGCACTGGTCCCACAAAAAGAAAGGCTTAAAAGGCCTACAACAGTCAACACTCGCGCCCAAAGGGAAACATAAAACCTTGCGCCTTTCCTACACAAAACAAAGGATAAGAAATCCGGAGTTAGATACTCCCGCTTAATATCCAGACTTGGATATTATTTGCCCAGACTTCGGATTTATTCACCTGTTTCCACACGATAAGGTGTCACACCAGATTACAGCAGTAACCTTCTAGAAATAATACAATCGTGCACCACCATGACGGTTACAACCGTCTGGACACGTGTCACTATATCAGTCGCCCCTAAATTCACAACGAATGCATGCAAATAAAGAGTAATCTCCACTTAGTCACTTTACACGTGGCCAATCCCTAGCCTTTAATCTAAACCACGATCCGTGTGCTATCACGTCGGATTAAGGAGTATTAACGGAAGGAAGCATAGCCGCTTACGGGGTTAGCATCTTCCGTCTTCTTTTCGCTAACGGGTTTTCCCGCCTTTAAACGACTCCCGGCTATAAATATGAAAAAAATCAGGTATGAATACAAGTTACTCACACTTCTCAAATACACCTTCTTCATTACCAGTACTTATTCTCACACCTGAGTCGGGTCAAGGAGAGAACCCTCTTCTCCCCTTGGCGAGGCTAACGGTGTTCTTTTTTGCAGAACTATCGGAGAAGAAGGTCTGTTAGACCTGAATCGATCGAGTGGAAACCAACCTTTTTTATGCGGATTCAAACCCCCTAGATATCTCGGTTCCGACCATTTATCTAGTGTTTCTTCATTAGCGCCCACCGATTCCTCTTTTTTTTTCTAGTTTTCATCTCGTTTTCATTTAGTTCTTTTCATTTTCTGTTTTGCACATGGCAGAGATTTCGTCATCTCACCGGGAACATGGTCCTCGACCAAACAATTTACAAGTAGAAGGAATTCCGGAAGATGCCTCGGACGATAACGAGGTTCAATCCAATCGAGCAAATGATCCTATCACCACATGAATGTTACCAGCAAACCCTGCTCAATCAATTTTACCATCAGGAGAAACTCCGATATCCTGGTATGTCCGGTCTCAAGGGGCATTAAACGCAGTATACACACAGCTGTGTGCTCAAACTGCTCCCCTGACTCAATCACGGAGACCAGGATCTCGTGCTCATGCCTCTCAGCGGGAAGAATCAACTTATGAAGGTACAGAATTTTATGCCAGATCTACATCACAACACATTCAGACAGGAACACACCGAAGACAATCAGTTCATGATAGGTTGGGTTCTCAGCGAGATACCCACACTGACGAATCCGATCCAACATACCGTTTAAGTGCAAATACCAGTGTGTTCAATCGATTGCAACCAAACTATAACAAGTACAGGCCTCGAGCGGTTTATAACCCTGAGGCAGACCACAACTATGACTTGGTTTACCGCCCTGCAGAAGCAGCGGAAAATTCAAAGTTCATACTAGAAATAGCTTTAGCTCCGTTGGAGAAGGCTAAATTACCATCCAACATAGGGAAGTTTAATGGGTTAACAGACCCCGACGATCACCTAAGGGTATTTACCAACGCAGGTCTGGTTGGGGTTGGACTCTCCCGCTATGGTGTCATCTATTCGTGCAAACCCTGACCGGCCCAGCGCGCATTTGGTTCGATAACCTACCAACCGGACAGATCGAATCATGGAAGGATCTGCGAGAAAAGTTTTTGACACATTTCAGCCAGCAGCGGCGTTCCATCCAAGATACATCCGACGTCATGAACATCTGGCGCCGAGATGACGAAAATCTGGAAGATTTCCTCACCAGATACAATAAAGAAGTATTGGAAATTGGCGGCGTTCATGAACAATTGATCCGTGCTCAATTCAAGTACGCGGTTCGATGCGACGACATGGTTAAAGTCTTATCTGGAACCGAAGGCCTTCCAACAAGTTGGGAGAAGATAATGGCGGCGGCCAAAGTTTATGCGCAAACTGAGAAAAACCTTACAACAAACAGGCCACCACCACCGCACAATAGGCCCGCAGATTTAAGCTTAACCGGTGAAAGAAGGTTTAAAAAATCATGGCGTGAGTCTGGAACAGGAAGTCGTTCGTCCGAAGACGCTCGCACAACAATCAACAAACTCTCCGCACAGCGGGAGAGCAAACAGGAAAATAGGGAGAGACAGTGGACTCCCCTAACGAAAACCCCGGCGGAGGTCTTAAGTACTGAAGACTATCAATTCAAGCCTCCGATCCCGGTGAAAAATAAACGTGGACAAGACCCGGCACAATACTGCGAATATCACAAAGACAACAGGCACACCACTAACAACTGCATCTCTCTGCGCACAGAAATAGAGAAAGCCCTCAAGAGCGGCGAACTAACGCATTTACTCCAAAATGTACGAAAAGAGATTAAGCAGATAACCCGGGGGGAGGAGGGCCCAAGCAAACGGGCAAAAACCTAAGTGACGGCTCTGTAAGTTTTCCACGGAAAGACATGATCCATCAAATACGGCGGAAATACCAGAGAGTAAGTTAAGTTCCGCATAATTATCACCAAAACTTTGTAAAGCCTCTGTGCTCTATCCATGAATAAAATTGCAAAGTTTCTATTATTTCTGTGTTTACAAAGTGCATGCAATTCCTTGTAGTAAGCACAAAAACATTATGGTAGTTACAAAACAAGTTCCATGCGCGGTCAGTGATCACGTCACAAACGACCATAAATTCACACATGAGCTTTATACCAACTTCATTCGCCTTACTCAATAAAAGCAATTGTACTCATGCAAAATATTGTAAAATCATTAAACAAAACAAATAGAAACATGCTGTTCTAAAACGTACAGATACGTCCTGAAGATTTTCAAACTCGGCAGTGTTTAAGATACTTGCGCAACAGCACACCATCAAAACAGGGATTTACATCCCGCATATTACATAAAAAATTGTGCAAATACAATTTTAAAACTACTCTAAATCTTCCCCCTCATCCGGAAAGATTTCTTTTAATCGCGCTACATGGTCATCCGATTGCAGCGCTACGTTTATCAAATCCATAACCGGAAGTTGCAAATTATTAAACTCTGTCTTCATGGAAGCAAGCGCGGCACCAGTATTTACGCCAAAAGTTGCAGACTTACTATCATCCCAGTTAACTTTTAATGCTCTATTCACATGTTGGGAGCATTCAGCATATCCTTGCGCATACCCATCACGTCGCGCAGCAACCATTAAATTAGCAACGGTTTTATCCAGCTCTTCAGAGTTTAACACAGATTCCGCAACCTATGAAATCAAGTAAAAATGAGTATCAAAAAAGCACATTCCACAACAAGAAGGAGAGAAGAAACTTACGTAGGCAATCCCGCGATTTTTCAACCAGGCCATATCATTCTTTAAAGGTTCAAGCTCGCTTTCCGCTGTAACCCGCGCCGTTTCTGAATTTTCCAATTTCTCGTCAACCTCAATCAAACGGCGGGAGGTTTCAGTATTCTCGGAATGCGTAAGCTCCAGATCCTTCTTAAGTTGTTCCTGATCAGAAACCAAAGCAGTAAGTTCTTCTAACTCTTTATCTCTAAGGGTAAGGGTGGCAAAAGCTTGTACCTCTCATTGCTCACTACGCTCCCTTTGAGAACGCGCCTCTGCCAGCGCAGCTTCTGCATCAGCTTTCTCCTTCTTCAATTTTTCTACCTCCGCATCCTGATTCTTTAATTTTTCAACCTCAGCCTTGAGGTTATTAATGATATTACGAAGGTTTGCTTTCTCAGAATTATCTTTTTCGCAAATCTTTTTCCAATTTTTATGTTCCTCAGAAAGGAGAGCAGCTTCAGCTTCTGCTTTTCTTCTCCAACCAGCAACAGTCCATTCCCCAGTCTTGCGCTTAGTCTCAAACTTGGCTTGATCAGCTTTTAATTTAGCCATCAACTGAGCCAGACGTCTCTCATCTTTAGCAAATTTCTTCTGAGACGCTATAAAGGATTCCTGCTCCTTATGCATACTATACCACTCACGTTCTATGCGGTGAGTGGTAGAGACATGAGAAGCAGTTTCTGCAAAATAAGACTGGTAGGTCTGCTCATAAGATCGACCTTCCTGAAACTTAATCTCCCCAGGTGGAAGTATCCCCTGCAACCAATCTTGGCACACATGCCAATCTGAGAAAGTATCGCCTTTCTTTAAATTCCAAACGGGGGCGTGAGGATCAGCAGCATCTTTCTCCGTATAAGTCCGGTAATAGTAATCTCCCAAGGTTTCCTCTGGGCGGATAGGGGAATGTTTACTAATACCAGCAGACGAGTCTTGCCCCTCAACTGTCACCTTCTCAACATGCTCCGGCATAGTGTCAGAAGGTTTAGGGGAAGAAGTAGAAGTTCTTTCAGTTGTCTTTTTCCCCAAATCTTGAACAACAACCTCAGGGGTTGGGGGATTATTAGCATCATCCACCACACTTGGATCAACACCAACAGGCTTCTCAGCTTCAGCAGTCTTCTCCGCACCATCGTCTGCAACCTCTGTAGATTTCAGCTGATCAGCAACAGAAGCGTGTGGAGGGGTAGAGGGAAGCTCTTCATTTACCACAGATTGCAGTTCTGTGGGAATAGGAGCAACAGGAACTTCTGAAAAAAAAATCCGTAAGGATATAGTCCGCATAAAGAAAACAAGGAAAGACGCCACTTACCAGGAACAGATTCTGAAACAAAGGCATCAAGATTCCCTTTTCTGGTAATTTTCTTCCTCTGAACTTTTTTAGGAGGTTGACCCTCCGCATCAGTATCAGTTTGTTTCCTTTTACCACCCTTCCAATGTACCAAATGCTCGGGACTAGAATCCAAATCGATAGGCTCGTTTAGATTGGAAGGGGGAATATCAGCAGAATCCCTCGGTTCAGGCTTCGGTTCTCGAACATTTACTACAGGAGTAAGACCCTCCAAAGAGTCAGAAACCACCACATAATCACACCTGGAGTCAGCGGAACGGCGCGTACCTTTCTTCTCTCCAACATTCTTCACCTTCAAAGGTTGAACCTTAACAGCCTCACTCATCTTCGGCGCAGAAGTAGAAGTTGTTGCGGGTTTTTTCTTTTCAGGGCCTATGCCCAAATTCAACAACTCACCTACAACGGCACAGAATAAAAAACTTACCCACAGAGCATAAAAAGGAAAACAAAAAACAGATGTAACTAACCAGCGCCAGCAGTCAGTTGAACAGATAGATCCGCATCCCGCGGAAGAACAAAATTTCTTACGATACGGTGGTACCAAAGCTCCTCTTCAGGTTTTTTCTTGATTGTACCCATTCGTCCGCCTTCCCTCTTGAAGGCAACAACGTACAAAGAAACAACTGCATTTGAAGAGAGCAGCAGGTCAAAAAAAAAAAGAGAGAGAAGAACCCCAAACTTACTATGACCATCCTCCGTGTATACGGGTTTGTCGTCACGCTCCATCTTCCAGTTCAAACTCATGCCGGCTCCAACAAGAGCTTTCTCCGGCAACGCAATATTAGGCACATCTTTCAGATCTTGATACCACTTCTCATTAACAGGGGTATGAAGCATTTCAGTCGGAACATCGTCCTTCCCCCTCAGTACCATCTTCACCGGAATAACTCCGACCTTGATAAAGAAGAATTTTTGCTTCCAATCGTGGAAGGATTTTGGGGGTTGCAGTAAAATCTTCTTTGCAGAAACCCTCTGAACGAACGAATAGAACCCTTGGGTACAATGCATCTGATGAAAAACCCTAAATCGGGGAACGGTTGGTTCAACATGCATTGTCCGACACACGAATTCGAAATGTCGAACCCTAACCATACCAATAGGGTGAAGTTGGGAGATATGCAGGTTGTAAAACTCAAGGATTTCAAGAAAAAATCTAGTAACAGGCAAGCGAAAGTTACCATCACAGAAAAAATCCCAAAAAAGAGTAATGTACCCAGCCGGAGCATCCGCCGCCGTCTGCCCCTCTTCAGGGTACAGAGCACCCCAGCTTTCTGGGAACTTGAAATTCTGAATTAAACCATCAAAAGACGCTCTAGGCCACTTCAACAGTGGAAGTTCGACCGACATTTCTTCAGCAAGATCTTCTTGATGTTCTCCGGTTGACATAAGAGGGAGAATGATGGATTTTTTTAGAAACAAGGAAGGGGGAAAGTTTTTCAACGAAACAATGATTGCACAAAAGAGGTTATCCACACGTTATATATACTTATCGCAATAAATAGCATCGGTAACCGTCACATCGACTTTTTCGGATATCACAGTTCTCCAAGCAGCAGGAAAAGTACACACGCGTTTGCACGCGCGCGTATAAGACACGGACAGTAAACACAACTGACAATGACAGATTGTCACTCGATTCACTGAACCCGTCAAAAATTTCAAAAACCTGTACAAAAATCAAAATGAAACTTTGTTCAAAAGTTTCATTATTTTTCACGCCCAAAAGCATTTCCCTCTCACAAGTCCAGTGCTCCACTTATTTGCATAAGTACAACACTAGACTGGGGGGACTTGAAGGGGTAAGGTCCCAAAAACCTCATAATAAGTGCTTGGGACCATACCACAACCTTAACTTTCAGCCTGGCACCTTGCGCGGCCGCGCACTGGTCCCACAAAAAGAAAGGCTTAAAAGGCCTACAACAGTCAACACTCACGCCCAAAGGGAAACATAAAACCTTGCGCCTTTCCTGCACAAAACAAAGGATAAGAAATCCGGAGTTAGATACTACCGCTTAATATCCAAACTTGGATATTATTTGCCCAGACTTGGGATTTATTCACCTGTTTCCACACGATAAGGTGTCACACCAGATTACAGCAGTAACCTTATAGAAATAATACAATCGTGCACCACCAAGACGGTTACAACCGTCTGGACACGTGTCACTATATCAGTCGCCCCTAAATTCACAATGAATGCATGCAAATAAAGAGTAGTCTCCACTTAGTCACTTTACACGTGGCCAATCCCTAGCCTTTGATCTAAACCACGATCCGTGTGCTATCACGTCGGATCAAGGAGTATTAACGGAAGGAAGCATAACCGCTTACGGGGTTAGTATCTTCCGTCTTCTTTTCGCTAACGGGTTTTCCCGCCTTTAAACGACTCCCGGCTATAAATATGAAAAAAATTAGGTATGAATACAAGTTACTCACACTTCTCAAATACACCTTCTTCTTCATTACCAGTACTTATTCTCACACCGGAGTCGGGTCAAGGAGAGACCCCTCTTCTCCCCTTGGCGAGGCTAACGGTGTTCTTTTTTACAGAACTATCGGAGAAGAAGGTCTGTTAGACCTGAATCGATCGAGTGGAAACCAACCTTTTTTATGCGGATTCAAACCCCCTAGATATCCCGGTTCCGACCATTTATCTAGTGTTTCTTCAAGGTTCAAGCGGAATACCAAGTTAATCTTTTCAAGCGAAATACCTGCAAACAGAACAACCTTCAAGCGAAATCAGTAAGTTCAAGCGAAATCCCAGATTTCGCTTGAATTTCAAGCGGAATAAGAATAAAACTTCGAGCAAAATCAGGTTTCAAAAAAATATCGCAGATTTCGCTTGAAAAGTTTCAAGCGGAATATGTCGATTGAAGCGGAATCACCGATCTTTCAAGCGAAATATCAGATTTCGCTTGAAAACTCAAGCAAGATAATCCAAACTCGAGCGGAATCACAAGATGGTCTGTTCAAGCAGAATCACTTCGGAGGTCCAATTTACCCATTTTATTTTGAATTTTTTCATGAAACTTTCAAGGGTTTGTTAGTTTGTAGTTTTAAACAGTCCGTGAAAATTTGAACAGATTTTAATCGTGAAATTTTTCTGAATTAATGAAAGAAGGTGTAGAAGCAAGAAATTTCGATGAAAAACAGCTGTAATCTGCAGAACTCCTCCTCCTGAGCTCTGATACCAGTTGTAGGATCGTGTATCGACCCGAACGAGTCGTTCAGAGGTGTTTTACTTTGTTTCAAAGGCGGAAACTAAGAAACAAAGGTAGAAACAGCTTAATCTTCACTTTAAATACTGATTTGATTGATATAATCAAAATTACAATCAGTCTTCACACCCGCAGCATCTCGGTATGGAAAATCACAATCGTTAGAAATGATTTCGCTCCTAGCCTATATATACTAGCCTGATTCCGCTCGAAACACACAAGTCTCAGTTCAAACGAAATCAGAAAGATGGTGATTCCGCTTCAAAGTGACCTATGTCATTTCAAGCGGAAATAACTTTCCAAGCGAAATCACAACTTTTACAATCTAAAACTTTCTGTTTTCTCGATCTACATGCCCTGATCTAACCTATCTAGACTATGACTCGATACAAGACGAAGTCGACAGATGCATGCACTAACATCAGCACTTCCACCTGAAACAAATTCTGTTTTTGTTTTAGGATTTTTCTGTGACACATGTGTCATCGCGACCATCAAACAAATACCAAGCCGATGAAATATTGTATTTCTTACTTGGGATCTCGTATAAATATGTGTATCTTTTGCACATATCAATTCTTGTTCAATTTCAAACTTTATATCGCTTTCTGGAGAATTATACGCAAACTGGTGCGTAAACATACTCAGTTTAAATGCGAAAAATACTCCGGAACATCAACATATACTTAACATACCTTAAATAACCTTTACATAACTTAGAAATAAGTTTTGAAGGCTTTGGTATGGCAAAAACAAGTTAATTCGCTTACAGGGACTAAACTTGACAAATTGCAAAAGTATGCCAATTTGAACTGTAACAAACATTCCGGAACATGTCCATAAGTTAAACATACCATAAATATCCTTTACATAGCTTAGAAAAAGGCTTTGAGGGGTTTGGTATGCTAAAACAAACTTTTGGATCATTCAGGGGCTAAAATTGTCAAAAATGCACAAGTTTGCACTTTCGCGCATAACTTACGTTCTGAATACATCCGGACATCCAAAAATTTATGTAAGCATCCTAATATTATGCCTTAGTGTTTGGCATGAGAAAAATCCATTCGTCGCGCAATTTGGATCGTTTTTCGCGCTTATGCGCATTCCGTCGTAATTAACCGAACATCGCGATCATACAGCCAAATGAACCAACATCCGACATATTTTTGAGCATGTTTCATGTCCACAATGTTTAGGCATAATTTTAGGGCCTTAAAGTTGGCTTTACGGGCCTTAGAAGTGTCGGAAATCGCTTAAATATGCAACAGGGACCAAAACTGCCATTTATGAAAGTTTGTGCAGATCAGACATGCCCAGGCGGCCCGCCTGAGTTTTACCTGCATGCTGACGCGGGCCGCGTGGCCCCTGCAGATGCAGAAACTTGCTTTTTGGCTGAAGTTGGCCTTTCAAACACTCCAAAGGACAATGCCCTTTCACAATCTCAGGAGTTAAGGGTCATTATGAGCCACCACAACATCTTGACAAGTGTACGCATAAAATCGTGGCACGATATTCAAGAAACGATCCTAACGGTTTTGCTTTTCCTATAAATACCCCCCCCCCATTTGTGTTAAAACCCACAAAACTGATCAAAGAGCTCTAAGTTGATGCCATTGCTTCATACCTGAGCTCCTGGATCAAGTTTAGCTTTCGGGGACCCTTCGTAAGTGTTCTTTCGTTCTTTTAATCGCTTTCTAGTGCTAAAGTCAAACTTTGTTTGACTTTCTGCGTTGACCAGCTTATGGTCAACACGAAGTTCGTTGGAACTTCATAACGTGAGCGTGATCACGATGGTTATAGTCCGTAGTGACTATACCTACTGATTACCACGTTATCTAGGCTCAGTGACGAGTCGTAGTTTCGGCCAAAATGCGCATTCTTGCGTATTTTGTAACCAAACTACTCGTGGGTATCAAAACCGTTTGTTTTGATACGAAACCTGTTTTCTAAACTTAGGTAAGCATGTTTTAACATGCTTAGCTCGTCACTTTCAGTATAGTGCTTGTATAGGGTCGTAAGGTAAACGATCTAAACAATCGCTTATACTTTCGAACCCAACCCATTTGGTCGATCATTAGGATCCGACCAAAACACATTAGGTGACCATAGCTATAACCTCCCGCGGTTATACCTTATGGTCACGATGTTAGGCATTCCAAACGCGTTCTACGCGAACGACGCGTTAAGGTAGCATAAGCTACCTAAACGGGTCGTAGTGGGTCGTAAGCACTTAGGCTAGGTTTCATTTTAGTATGTAGGCTTTGTTGAACCATATTACACGAGTCTCCATACTCGTTTGGTTTACGAACCCGCATACTATCCGATCCTCCGATTTAGGTCCGGTATATTAATATAGCTACCTATTAGGTGCCGTTTGTTATCCGTGATCTCTAGCATTATTTGGTTGTTATACAAGAACTACAAAGCAATCTCAGATGAGTACATTGAACCCCTCTTTTACTGTTTTCCAAACTGTTTTGGGGTAAAACACATGTGCCTACTTGTTACCTTCATGCTTTCCTGTTTTCACATCATATACTGGCTATGTTCATTAGTACATTTATAGTACATGATTTCAATACATTATATGCTATGTATGCCCGTTGTGTGCATACTTAGTACATCACTCTACAATACATCTCATGCTACGTATGCCCGTTGTGTGCATACTTGGTATATCACTTTACAATACATCACATGCTACGTACGCCCGTTGTGTGCATACTTAGTACATCACTTTACAATACATCACATGCTACGTACGCCCATTGTGTGCATACTTAGTACATCACTTTACAATACATCTCATGCTACGTACGCCCATTGTGTGCATACTTAGTACATCACTTTACAATGTGCATAGTTAGTACATCACTTTACAATACATCACATGCTACGTACGCCCATTGTGTGCATACTTAGTACATCACTTTACAATACATCTCATGCTACGTACGCCCATTGTGTGCATACTTAGTACATCACTTTACAATGTGCATACTTAGTACATCACTTTACAATACATTTCATGCTACGTACACCCATTGTGTGCATACTTAGTACATTGTTTCACATTGCATTTCTGTTGCATATGCTCATCCAACATATGAACACATTATACTACATTTCGAACCATTGTAACCATTTGACTATGTGAACCGTCTTAACCCTTTGATTTTATGAACCGTTTGTAACCATTGAACCGTGTGAACCAGTTGTATCTGTTGACATGATATACATTTGACAATATAAATTTGACTATACATAAACATTTCTACCATTGTTAAACATTTCATCTTGATGGTTTGGTTTGAGCAAGTGATCTAAGTAACGAGGCGTGTGTAATATGATACAAGCATGGTGGATACGCCGCTGGTACTTCCTATATATAAGTGTTTGTATGGTATTACATATCGTAGCCTTATTTGAATCATTTCAATTTGAGACATATAACATTTTATACAAATAACACACTTTTCACGAGACATTGATTTACAAACGACTTATCTTATACAAACTCATTTTACATGGTTATCCATTTAACCACACAGTGTTCTCTTATTTATACATATCATCTGATCTTATCGTTTTTTTTCAAATGACTTACAAGACAAAGCAAATTACAAGGTTCATGACTAAACATTTTCTCAAACATAAGTCATGAATTCCGTTTTCACAAAACCAATGTATCTCACAGGCATTTTTATGCTGACGTACCTATTTTCACATGTGTTTTCAGGAGATGATGCATAGGACTTATCAAGACCTACTTAGGCGGACCTGTGCCTTAGTGACTTAAAACGAGACAAGAACTAGTTAATTTACGTTATGTACTCTTTGGTTCTTGTTTAAACAATGTATACTTTCATATTTGATTAATAAAACAAAACTTCATTTGCCATGGATTTGAAACAATAAATTCTGTTACAACACTCCCCGATGTTTCCGCCACGATTTGTATGTTCTTCGTGGTCGGGGTGTGACAGAAAAGTTGGTATCAGAGCTAATGGTTATAGGGAATTAGGTTATTAGTAATGCTTTGACCTAGTCTATAACCTTCCTAGGACCCTAACGCGAGTTTACTTGCGTTTAGTCATAAAACAATACCGTCACCTATCCTTGGGCGACGACCACAACAAGAACATAAATTTCAAAACCGCTTTGAAAACTAATCATCTGTTCTAGGATGATTGATTACTAGGTTTTGAACCCTCTGTTATAAGGTTTTGAACCCCTTTGAATTTTCAAAACTCTCGGCAAAGTTTTGGGTCCTAAATAGTGTGAACACGTGCAAACTGGAAGAGTGAATGCATGTACCCTGGGTTTTCTGTCTAAGGTTAGAGTGTTCGTACAAATCCACATAATCGGACCAGTCACTCTTACCTGGGAACTCTTGGGGTGAGTGTCCACTTATAGGTGAGCATGTCTTCGCGATACACTATGAGGATCTATTTGCTTTGATTCAGCCTTGGTGTTATTTGTTTGCTTCGTGGTTCAAACAAGTGACCATCAACCGTGATTATGGTCGGTAATTGTAACATCCTATTCTTACCCAATGCCATTTCATTTGTTTTCTTTCTTGTCTCTCATTTAGAATGCCTCCTCGACGCGAAAACCAGATAGCGACTGCAGAACTGACAGAGATCATTGCGCAGTAAATGGCTGCTCAATTCCCAAACCTCTTTGCTCAATGGAACCAAGCCAACAACAACAATAATGCCCCCTGCAACTTCAAGACGTTCAACTCGGCTAAGCCATCAAAGTTTTCTGGGTCTCAAGGAGCGACTGCACTTCTGCAATGGTTCGAGAGTTTAGAGAGCACCTTCAGACATGTTCAATGTCCAAACGAGCGAAAGGTAGAATTCGCATCTAGCATCTTTGAGAAACGAGCTTTGACATGGTGGAATGGTGTGATGAGAGATAGGGGTGCCGATGTGGCACTGGCCCAAACATGGCAAGAGCTTCGAGCTCTGATGATGAAGGAATTCTGTCCTCGTCACGAGATCAGGGCCTTGGAAACGGAGTTCGACGATCTTAAGCAAGTTAGCGGTGAGCATCGAGCCTACACGGATCGTTATGAGGAGTTAAGTTTGTTATGCCCGGATATGGTTACACCTTTGGATAAGGCAATCGAAAAGTACATTGATGGCCTCCCTGACTCAATACAAGACATTGTGACTGGTAGCAACCCTACTACAGTTAGACAGGCCATTGAGCTATCTGCAACCTTGACTGAATTAAAGATCAGGAAAGGTAAACTTTTCCGAAAAGGTGACAAGAAATCGGTCGGGGAATCGAACCCAATCGAGGAATCAAAGACCATGGATGAACAGACTGAATCCCCTAAGAAGTCAAAGAAGCGAAAGGCTTCTCAGAACTTCGCCGTGGTCGCTCACAATGGTCAAGCCGTCCCTAACCAACCAGCTCAACCCCCTGCTACAAGACCATACAATGGAACTGCACCCTTGTGCAACCAATGTAGCCTCCATCATCACGCCAATGTACAGTGCCGCAAATGCCAAACTTGTGGACTTATAGGCCACACAGCAAGAGTCTGCCCAGCTGCAGCTGCGCCAAACCAAGCTGGCAACAATCCTGCTCAAGGTCGTTTTCTACCAGGCTCTTGTTTCAACTGTGGCGAGATGGGTCATTTCCGAAGAAATTGCCCAAAGCTTGCTAATGCAAACCCAGCACATGGATGAGCATCTGACTGACTAGAAGACAACATCGTTTAGAAATAATCACGTCTTATGTATTATTTTCTTTTGTTGTCAAGGCCCAAAGAAACAGTTGTTATCGTTGTTTATAAATAAATCTTTTATTTACATTGCAATGTATTTCTGTGGTTGCATGTATAAACGACATATCCCCTACAATACCGACAAGCGAGGAATCGTATTCCTTGAAAAGCAAACTACCCCCCAAAATTTTTCCATCTTATGATCCCTTGTATTTTCCCACGAAATTCCTAAGTATCCGTTTATTCTAAGGAAACGAAGTACAAGGCGCAAGTTACAACACGAGACGAATACCCAAAGTACCACTGTAAATCCTTGATAGGGTACCTAGGGGTATTTCCGTAAATCCTAAAATTGATGTGTTCCTTAATTCGAATATTACGTTTCTTTGAAAACAAAATCGAACTTTTGAGAGATCTTCCTATCTTTTCAGATAGATCCCAGAGGACATTGCAGCCCATCGACTGGTTTCCATATCCGTATTCAATCAATAACAAGTTAATAACAAATTATAATCAAGTTAAACAATTATGTGACTTTGTGCTTATGTGTTCCCTTATGTGTTGTTGTGTGATCCAAATTATGTTATCCAAATCCTTATAGAATCTTCCATATCATTCGTATAAAGGATTCATAGTAGGATACCCAAAGGTACTACATAAAAAAAATCCTCAATGGACTTCTACGTTATAGTTAAGTCCCTTGGATTATAAAGTACTACTTCATAATTAGACCCCTTGGGTGGTCTAGTTAAACAGATTGATCCAAAAATCTGGCTAGGGATATCATGTGATGATATAGCTGAAAGGACTCCTTGGTGGCCTAACTAAGAAGATCCCCTGTCGATCTAATTAAAAGGAACTGATGGAAGTCTAGTCACCCTCATCACAAGTTTGATATCCTTCCCCAAAACATTACAAAACAAACTGTGCGGACTGTGCAAGGGATTACGTAATTATGGATGCATACATAATTATGGAATTTAGTGCACAGAAATCACAGCAAGTTATGTCATGTGTCTAGAGTTAACCCTACTCATTTCCAACTCTGATGAAGCAACCGTTGAAAATGACTCCGTTAGTGCATTTTCGTTTCTGACGATTTATCCGTTGGAGAAATGAATATCTGTTGTGTAATCCTTCATTTCCAACTCTGATGAAGCAACCGTTGAAAATGACTCCGTTAGTGCATTTTCGTTTCTGATGATTTATCCGTTGGGGAAATGAATATCCGTTGTGTAGTCCTTCATTTCCAACTCTGATGAAGCAACCGTTGAAAATGACTCCGTTAGTGCATTTTCGTTTCTGACGATTTATCCGTTGGGGAAATGAATATCCGTTGTGTAATCCTTCATTTCCAACTCTGATGAAGCAACCGTTGAAAATGACTCCGTTAGTGCATTTTCGTTTCTGACGATTTATCCGTTGGGGAAATGAATATCCGTTGTGTAATCGTTCATTTCCAACTCTGATGAAGCAACCGTTGAAAATGACTCCGTGAGTGCATGTTCGTTTCTGAAGATTTATCCGTTGAGGAAATCAATATCCGTTGTGTAATCCTTCATTTCCATTTCTAATGAAGCAACCATTGAAAATGACTCCGTCTGTTCATTTTTCGTTTCTGAAGATTTGTTCGTTGAGGAAATGAACATCCGTTTGCTTATTCCGTCATTTCCATTTCTGAAGAATAACTCGTTGAGGAAAATGACTCCGTCTGTTCATTTTCATTTCTAAAGAACGACCGTCAAGGAAATGACAGGATATTGCCTTGCATATCGCTGGTGGGTATTTGGCAAAGTCACTAATAGACTCCTACGAATAAATTTCGGGACAAAATTTCCTAAAGTAGGGGAGACTGTGACACCTGTGTCACCGCGACCATCAAACAAATACCAAGCCGATGAAATATTGTATTTCTTACTTGGGATCTCGTATAAATATGTGTATCTTTTGCACATATCAATTCTTGTTCAATTTCAAACTTTATATCGCTTTCTGGAGAATTATACGCAAACTGGTGCGTAAACGTACTCAGTTTAAATGTGACAAATACTCCGGAACATCAACATATACTTAACATAAGTTAAATAACCTTTATATAAATTAGAAATAAGTTTTGAAGGCTTTGGTATGGCAAAAACAAGTTAATTCGCTTACAGGGACTAAACTTGACAAACTGCGAAAGTATGCCAATTTGAACTGTAACAAACATTCTGGAACATGTCCATAAGTTAAACATACCATAAATATCCTTTACATAGCTTAGAAAAAGGCTTTGAGGGGTTTGGTATGCTAAAACAAACTTTTGGATCATTCAGGGGCTAAAAGTGTCAAAAAGTGCACAAGTTTACACTTTCACGCATAACTTACGTTCTGAATACATCCGGACATCCAAAAATTTATGTAAGCATCCTAATATTCTGCCTTAGTGTTTGGCATGAGAAAAATCCATTCGTCGCGCAATTTGGATCGTTTTTCGCGCTTATGCGCATTCCGTCGTAATTAACCGAACATCGCCATCATACAGCCAAACGAACCAACATCCGACATATTTTTGAGCATGTTTCATGTCCACAATGTTTAGGCATCATTTTAGGGCAAAGTTGGCTTTACGGACCTTAGAAGTGTCGGAAATCGCTTAAATATGCAACAGGGACCAAAACTACCATTTCTTAAAGTTTGTGCAGATCAGACATGCCCAGGCAGCCCGCCTGAGTTTTGCCTGCATGCTGACGCGGGCCGCGTGGCCCCTGCAGATGCAGAAACTTGCTTTTCCTATAAATACCCCCCCCCCATTTGTGTTAAAAACCACAAAACTGATCAAAGAGCTCTAAGTTGATGCCATTGCTTCATACCTGAGCTCCTGGATCAAGTTTAGCTTTCGGGGACCCTTCGTAAGTGTTCTTTGGTTCTTTTAATCGCTTTCTAGTGCTGAAGTCAAACTTTGTTTGACTTTCTGCGTTGACCAGCTTATAGTCAACACGAAGTTCATTGGAACTTCATAACGTGAGCGTGATCATGATGGTTATAGTCCGTAGTGACTATACCTACTGATTACCACGTTATCTAGGCTCAGTGGCGAGTCGTAGTTTTGGCCAAAATGCGCATTCTTGCGTATTTTGTAACCAAACTACTCGTGGGTATCAAAACCGTTTGTTTTGATACCAAACCTGTTTTCTAAACTTAGTTAAGCATGTTTAAACATGCTTAGCTCGTCACTTTTAGTATAGTGTTGTATAGGGTTGTAAGGTAAGCGATCTAAACAATCGCTTATACTTTCGAACCCGACCCATTTGGTCGATCATTAGGATCCGACCAAAACACATTAGGTGACCATAGCTGTAACCTCCCGAGGTTATACCTTATGGTCACAATGTTAGGCATTCCAAACGCGTTCTACGCGTTAAGGTAGCATAAGCTACCTAAACGGGTCGTAGTGGGTCGTAAGCACTTAGGCTAGGTTTCATTTTAGTATGTAGGCTTTGTTGAACCATATTACACGAGTCTCCATACTCGTTTGGTTTACGAACCCGCATACTATCCGATCCTCCGATTTAGGTCTGGTATATTAATATAGCTACCTATTAGGTGCCGTTTGATATCCGTGATCTCTAGCATTATTTGGTTGTTATACAAGAACTAAAAAGCAATCTCAGGTGAGTACATTGAACCCCTCTTTTACTGTTTTCCAAACTGTTTTGGGGTGAAACACATGTGCCTACTTGTTACCTTCATGCTTTCCTGTTTTCACATCATATACTTGCTATGTTCATTAGTACATTTATAGTACATGATTTCAATACATTATATGCTATGTATGCCCGTTGTGTGCATACTTAGTATATCACTTTACAATACATCTCATGCTACGTATGCCCGTTGTGTGCATACTTGGTACATCACTTTACAATACATCACATGCTACGTACGCCCGTTGTGTGCATACTTAGTACATCACTTTACAATACATCACATGCTACGTACGCCCATTGTGTGCATACTTAGTATATCACTTTACAATACATCTCATGCTACGTACGCCCATTGTGTGCATACTTAGTACATCACTTTACAATGTGCATACTTAGTACATCACTTTACAATACATCACATGCTACGTACGCCCATTGTGTGCATACTTAGTACATCACTTTACAATACATCTCATGCTACGTACGCCCATTGTGCATACTTAGTACATCACTTTACAATGTGCATACTTAGTACATCACTTTACAATACATTTCATGCTACGTACGCCCATTGTGTGCATACTTAGTACATTGTTTCACATTGCATTTCCGTTGCATATGCTCATCCAGCATATGAACACATTATACTACATTTCGAACCGTTGTAACCATTTGACTATGTGAACCGTCTTAACCCTTTGATTTTATGAACCGTTTGTAACCATTGAACCGTGTGAACCAGTTGTATCTGTTGACATGATATACATTTGACAATAGACATTTGACTATACATAAACATTTCTACCATTGTTAAACATTTCATCTTGATGGTTTGGTTTGAGCAAGTGATCTAAGTAACGAGGCGTGTGTAATATGATACAAGCATGGTGGATACGCCGCTGGTACTTCCTATATGTAAGTGTTTGTATGGTATTACATATCGTAGCCATATTAGAATCATTTCAATTTGAGACATATAACATTTTATACAAATAACACACTTTTCACGAGACATTGATTTACAAACGACTTATCTTATACAAACTCATTTTACATGGTTATCCATTTAACCATACAGTGTTCTCTTATTTATACATATCATCTGATCTTATCGTTTTTTTTTTCAAATGTCTTACAAGACAAAGCAAATTACAAGGTTCATGACTAAACATTTTCTCAAACATAAGTCATGAATTCCGTTTTCACAAAACAAATGTATCTCACAGGCATTTTTATGCTGACGTACCTATTTTCACATGTGTTTTCAGGAGATGATGCATAGGACTTATCAAGACCTACTTAGGCGGACCTGTGCCTTAGTGACTTATAACGAGACAAGAACTAGTTAATTTATGTTATGTACTCTTTGGTTCTTGTTTAAACAATGTATACTTTCATATTTGATTAATAAAACAAAACTTCATTTGCCATGGATTTGAAACAATAAATTCTGTTACAACACTCCCCGATGTTTCCGCCACGATTTGTATGTTCTTCGTGGTTGGGGTGTGACATTTTCTCATTTTTATAATTTTCTGGTGGAACAAAACCTAAACCTTTCTTTTTGTAGCTACCATTATGGTTTGGTTTCTTTTGAAAACCAGAACCAGAATTGTAACCTTTTTTCTTGTTCAAATGCTGTTGAACTCTTGAAGTATATTTTTAAGATTTTCCAGTAAGATTTAAATCTCTTATTTCAGAAATATTAATTTCTGTCATTTTGAAAACCTTTTTAATCATTTCCGATCTAACACTTCTTATTGGAAACTCTTTGTCAGAATATAGTTTGTCCGAATCATTTAAAGTGTATGCTACTTCAAATGTTTCATCATCCAAATTTGATTTTGATAACAAAAACTCTTTACTATAAACCCGTTTAACCATCGGTTTTGGACTGTTGACTGACGAACTTGACCCTCCAGACTCAGACTTTGACTCAGACTCCTCATCAGTATCTAACACCTGATCGACCACTTTTTTGATTAACTCAGACTCATGATCAGTGTCGGACGAGGTGAACGTGACATCAATATTTTCTGGTAATTCATCAGTTGTGTCGGTTTTTAACTTTATATTGACCGCTTTTTCGACTTGCTCCTCATTTGGTTTTCTAGGAGAATATCCTTCCCAAATCGGAGGCGGACACTTGTTATAGCTAACAGTCGGTTTCTTACTAGTATCCTTCTTCTTTGGATTGTCGTCTTTGAATGCTTCAAAAACTGCAACAGTCGGATAAATTTGATCAATAAGATAATCAGAACTAGAGTAACTTTGTAACAAACGTTTGATTCTCTCATTCTCAATTTTCTCCTTTTCCAACTCTTGCTTCCATTTTGCACTTTCTTCGATGTAAAAGTTGATAGCTTTTTTGCTTTGTCATCATCGTTGCATTCATCATTGTCAAAGCTTTTTCTCTTTCAGAGTTAGTCTTTTGAAGACCAGTTACTGTTCTGTTCAAAACATCATAAGATTCCTTCACGTAGTTTAGATTGAACAGCAACTGCTCTTTCACCTTCTCATACTCAGCTAACTTTTCATCTTTTGCTGCATAGTCTTTGCAAGATTTAAGACACTTTGAGCATGGCTTGATGACTTCCACAATCTTTTCAACTTCGATAATTTTCTCAACTTCAACCACCTTTTCTGCTTTAGTTACCTGCTCAGTTTCAGCAATCTTCTTAGCAGCAACTTTAACTTCTTCATTTCGAACAATCTCATCCTTTTCAGCATCACTTTCAGTCTTCATTTCTTTTTCTTCTTTTGCAGCTCGTCT
This sequence comes from Helianthus annuus, assembly GCF_002127325.2. Lineage (NCBI taxonomy): Eukaryota > Viridiplantae > Streptophyta > Magnoliopsida > Asterales > Asteraceae > Helianthus > Helianthus annuus. Next base: position 102,415,325 of record NC_035446.2, on the reverse strand, counting down.
TTCCTTTAGTTTCTCCAATCGATCTACAAAATAAAAATGAAAACTTTCAGGAGAGAGATGAGATTTTGCAATATTAATATGTTTTTCTTCCTCATCATCATTGCTGTCATCAGTAGGAGATTGATCGAACTCTACTGATTTTTCAGAACTATCATCCGAAGAACCAGAATCAGCTGGTGTTTGATCAAAGACAATCTCTTTTTCTGAACTATCATCTGAAATTTGTGAACTTTCATCAGATGAAACAGACTTTTCTTCTTCATTCTTCACAGTTTCACCAATAGACTTCATCCACTCTGTGAACATATCTGGTTCTTTCACAATTTTAGCAATGAAGGCTTTGAAATCTCCTTTTTCATCTGTAAACATATCCCAACTAAAACCTTCTGGTAGCCTTTCATCATCCTAGAAGTTCCAGTTAAAGCTTTCTTGATTTCCTAGATATGCTCTCTTTGAATCCTCAATCACTTTTCTGCCATGAGCCACTTGCGGTTCTTGCTGTTGCTGTTGACCGACTTGTTGATAGATGGCTTTCCGGTAGTAATCGTCTTTTCCGAATGGATTCTGAGCTCCACTAGCTTCTCTATTCTTATATTCCCGTTTGAAATGGCTTTTCTCCCTACATTTAAAACAAGTAACTTTAGATTTATCAAAACCTAAAGTAGAAACATATGCATCAAGAAAGTCATTTCTTCCAGTAATCAGCTTGAATTTTTCAGCTCTTCTAAGGACACTAGCTAGACACCATTTGATGTCCATTAGCTCCATCTCTTCAGCGTCTATCTGATCGTAATCCTCCTTTATTAGCATAGGATTCCCAATCCGTCCTGCAACCAATCCTTCATAAGATAGAAGAACTGAACCAAGTAAAGCCATGTGATCTTTCGCAACTTCTTCAGAGAAACTTTGACCATCGGGAATATTCAAAGCAATATTGCACTGTATCACACAACCATTTCCAGTTTTTGAGCTCTGATGCTGAAAGCTTGATGTTGTTTCTTTTGGATTAACACTTGGATATGAAGAGAATCCACTGTTTTTGTTTGTATTCTGATCAACTTTTTCTGATGAATCTCCAGCACTAAACGCAGTTTGGATTTTCGGGCTTCTTTCAGCTTCTGGAACACTGCCTTTGTAGTACATTTTTACGTCTTGTTGACCACTCGGACTGTTCATCCTTGCAATCTTTTGCTGTTCCAGATCTTGACCTTCAATTTTCTCAATAAACTGAGAAATTGTTAACCCATCATAAACTCCGGTGTTTTTCAAGATCATCAAGTAAGTTCCCCACTCTTTTTGCGGTAGAGCATCAGCTAACTTGTCTACCCACTCTTCACGATCTTTTGTTATACTAAGCATCGACATGGATCGCACTAAGTGACAGTATCTTTCAATCAACTTCTTTGTGTCTTCTCCCGGTAGACTACTGAATAGATCAAACTCTTTCTTGAGCAGAGCCTTCTTGCTCTTGATCATATTCTCACTACCCTCAAACTTGACTCGAAGAGCATCCCAAATTGACTTTGATGTTTTGTCATGTTGAAGTAACACAAAGATGTCTTCTTTGACGGCTTGCTGAAGAAGACTGATCATCATCTTTTCAGATTTGTACATATCACGTTCTTGGTCACTAAACTCAATTATTGTTTTCTCAACTTGCAGATCAGTACGTGGTAATACATATTTCTTCAGAATGCACTCCCATGATCTAAGATGGTTGGCTTGAACCCAGTTTTCGAAACGATCCGTCCATCCGTAATATGCTTCAATGCTCATTAGCTTTGGGGATTTTTGTGTAGTCCCGGTTTCATTTTCCAGGTTCATGTTTTGAGCAATCGAAGCCGGAGTAATCAAAGATGTGGCGAACGCATTGTAAAAATCGTCACCCATGATTTTTAAGTTCAAGCGAAATAACCCAACAATCAGATTCAAGCGGAATATCAACCTGCCTTTTCAAGCGGAATACATGAAACAATGAACTTCAAGCGAAATAAGCAAACAACTGTCTCAAGCGGAATCTCAATTCTGTTTTCAAGCGAAATCCCAAATTAAGTTTCAAGCAGAATATCAAAGTTTCTTTTGGAATGGAATCACCAGGAACTCTTCAAGGGGAATCTCTGAATTGGTACCCTGGAGCGGAATCAGCAAGTATTTCAAGCGGAATGTCCAACTTGAAGCGGAATCAACACAGTTTCGAGCGAAAATAGAAACTTATCTGTTCAAGGGGAATCACTTCGAACATCAATTTTACCCATTTTTAGTCCGAATTTTAGCATGAAACTTTCAAGGGTTTGTTAGTTTGTAGTTTAACACATTTTGTGAAAATTTTATCCAATTTTAACCGTGAAATCTTGAAATTTTGAAAGAAAGTGTAGAAAAACAGAGATTTCTCAGCTGAATCGAATAGAATTCCTCCTCCTGAGCTCTAATACCACTTGTGGGATCGTGTATCGACCCGAACGAATCGTTCAAAGGAGTTTGAAACAGTTTCAGCGGCGGAAACTAAGAAACTGAGTACGAAACAACTTGCTATATGCTTTAACACTGATTTGATTGATTTAACACAGATTACAATCATTCTTCACACCGGCAGCACTTCGGTATGGAATTTAACAATCGTTACAACTGTTACATCTGATTTCGCTCAGACACCATATATAGGACTCTTGATTCCGCTTGAAATGGTTCAAGCGGAATACCTATCCGAGCGGAATCACACACTTACACACTCAAGCGGAATAAGACTTTATGATTTCGCTTGAAAGTGTACCTACCACTTTCAAGCGGAATCACCCTCTAAAACATAAAACTCTCCTATTTTCTCGTAAAACGTGCCCTGATCTATACAATCTAACATAAGACTCGATACAAGACGAAGTCGATAGATGCATGCACTAACAGCTATATCCTGGATCCTTAAGGTATATGAGGATTGATCACCCTCTCTCGCGAAAGGGTATTTTCATACTCTCTAAGGTTTAAAGGTTATCACCTTTTTAAGTCTTGGAGTTTATACACTCCCGCCTGTAGCGCATGAAAGTATGGGATTTTCCCCAGGATACTTGTGGGATTTTCCCCAGAACACTAAGGATTTATCTCCAGTATATTTTTGGGTTTTACCCAGGTAAGACAAGAACTGTCCATGCAGTTAAAACTCGAATTCAAAAGAATCAAATTTGAACCTAGTGTACTAAGACTGGGGACATCTTAGTGGAAGGAGTTGCAAAAAGGATTGAAGTTCGGTACTAAGGTTACACTCTATTCCTGGTATGATCTTTCCTTTGTGAACCTTACATAAGTTATTTAAATTTTTCAGGCTTATATATCCTGATTAGGATATATCTTTAGGATATATTCTCAAAATATGTTCTCGGAATATGATTCAGGATATTTGGTTAGAATGTTTGGGATATATTACTTGGGTTGAAAACTAATACTCTAGTTAAACAAGTATTATCAAGATTAACTTTGTAAAACTAACTGTCCTTTTCTCTTTGTAAATTTTATTTGAACTTTGAGAAATCTTATTAGACGAAAAGTATCCATGGGGTATTACTGAGTACACCGATCAAGATATTTTCAAAAAATAATGGCACTGATTTTGGGATACTAAAGTTTAAACTAAATAATTCATAATAAAAGCTGAAAGGCAATAGCAAGTAAGTCAAAAGATGGATATATTATTAACATGTCAAAAGTTGTGCTTTTGGTTTCACCTCAAACCGAGGCCCATCCGCCAAAAGCACGATTAGTTTTTTACCATATTTACGCAACGGTTGAAGGTTTCATCTCAAAATGAGACCCATCCGCCTCCAACCATTGCATCATTCAAAACAAATTATACTAAGTGCTGACCAAGGGCTTCATCCTGAAACCCAGGACCCATCCACCTTTGGTCATCATATTGTTCTAGTGCAGGAAATATAAATTGTTCAAAGACAAGAAAAATAAATTGTTCAAACAGACCACAACTATCAGAATTAAAAAAGTGGGCTCCGGCCTTAGCACGTATATCCATCATCGCCCACATCGCCGCTCTTAAGGGGCAGCTCCTTCCTTCATCATGACGTCTCCACCAGCATCCTCTCCAGCATTTGTCCCAGCATCATCAGCGGCATCCTCTCCACCAGCATCCTCTCCAGCGTTTGTCCCAGCATCACCACAAGCATCCTTTGAAGCACTAGCATCAAGCACCTTGGCAGGTTCTTCCACATCAGATTTGGCAGGAGGCTCCACAGGATTCCCCACAAGATCTCTCAGTTTTGCCTCCTAGGCCTTGGTGTTCCAAGAAGGGCATTGAAAGCCCAAAGCCATTGCCTCATAAGCCATTTTCAGTCTGGCCTGGAGAAGGGAGATGACAACAGAATTCTTGAGGCTCTCCCAGTATGAAGCCATAGCCTGCTTATGTTGAACTTGGGCGGCGCCAAACTTGGCCTGAGCTTCATGGGTGACCTTTTGGATGGCGGAGTGCTACTCTTGGGCCATTGCCTTATATTTGGCTTTGAAGTGCTCTGATTTAGCGGTGGCAATTGTTGCTTGGTCTGCAACAGTGGCTTCGGCCTTTTTCAGCTGGCTTTCAAGCATGACATTCAAGCCACATGCATCCTCATAGAGAAACACCAGGCGTTCAAGACCCTGCAAAGTAAGGAAACAAGTAACAACCTAAATGAACATTTGCAATCAACATATGTTGTAGGATATGGGCCAGGATACTAACCTGGTTGAGGAAGCCGGTCATGAATTGGCTGGATTCCGTAAACCCATGGTTCTCAAATGGGAATACGTGGGGTGTAGCGGGAGGCTCTACTTCCTTTCTCTTCCGGGAGTTGGAGGCCCGGGTCCTGGATGCTGGAGGAGCTTTGGGAGCAGTAATGGTCTTCAAACTGGTAGGCTTCGGTGTGACAGATGACTTCGGATTGGATTCTTGCTTGACAGGTGCGAGGCTTGAGTAACTGTCCAACTCGTCGAGTTGGAAGCCTTCAAGGTTGATAACCGGCACTGCATAAGGGAAGATACATCTAGACTTATTATACCTTCAAAATATAATTGGTTTAATAAATAAAAATAATTTCTGAAAATATGCTTACTAGACATATTGGAACTTGATCTTTGACTTGGACTTGTGAGTGGCAAGCTAAAGGTCCTTTCGCTTTCTGGAAGCTTGTAGATTTCTTTTATTCTTCTTTCCGATTCGGCACTTGGGGGAGCTAATTCCTTGAAGTTTGCTGCAAAAAATAAACATATCAAGATATCAGTTCAGGATGCAGTCTCGGGATATGATTGGGGATATTCCTAAAACCCTAAATCCTACCAAAAGTTAACCATCTCTTAGGAATGTCAAAACCCCTGTCGATCGAATCCCTTTTTACAAAAAAGAATTTTCTTGTCCATTTATCCTCGTTCTTGGTAGCCTTACGAATGAGAGGATCTTTGGAAATAGAAAATAGAAGGAATCGGCTGGAACCGTGGGATCTTAAACGATAGGCTATCGGGAGATCTTTGATGCACAAGTCAGGTATGTGGCGAGCCTTAATCCGTTCCAAGGTGACTAATACGCGCCAAACCATAGGCATGGTTTGGGCGAAGCTAAGGCCAGTAAGCTCGAAAAAACGAGATATGAAGGGTTTAAACGGATATTGAAGCCCTATGGAGAAAGGATAAGCAAAAAAGCATACCCAATCCTCGGAATAAAAATCTGATCGGACCTCTCGGTCGAATGGACGGAAAATTTTCCCGGCAGGAAAGGCACCGGAAGCTCGTAAAGCCGCAATATCGGCATTGTCAAATGAACACATCTCTTTTGAGGGTTCCTTGAGCAGGTTTTATTCAAGAAGGAGGGAACGGAATCCGCCGTTTGGGATCTAGTGTGGGTAGCCATGGAGGATAACGACCAGAGAACAAGTGATTCAAGCAAGGAAAACAGGGAAGAGAGAGAGAGAGAGAGAGAGAGAGAAAATACCTGAAATTCGCTTAAAGATAGAGATGATCATAATGAAGAATCCCTCAGTTGATATAGGCTGAATGTGGGGGTAAAGAGTAAATGTCGCATTGGAAGTTGCACAATGTCACCTCAACCGTCATTTCGTCTTAATTGCCTCAGTTTGCGAGATAAAGTTTTAAAATATATCCGTTGGATTGGTATACCAACAGATATATTTTGGGGACAATTGTTACGGGCCATTTTCTGAACATATATCCTGACTAATATTCTGCCTTTGACTGTTTATTTATGATCAGGATACCAGACCAGGATATTGGTAACATCCTGATGCGATATCCTGGTAATGATAAATTTAACCACGTGCAGATTAAATGGTGCGAGTCTCTAACGGTCAAGTGGACCTCTTCTCCTTAGGACTCGGGAAAACCAATTATATGAGGGACGTTGAATCCGGAAGAAGTGGACTACAACGTTCACTTGAGGAATATTCGAAGCATCCCGGTTTAATAGGGTAGTTAGTTGTTTTCGTTCAACTATAAATAGAATGATCGGATCAGATTAAGTCACTCACTCACTTTCGCACACTTTGCTCTCTAGCTACTAGCAATCACTACACACAAACACTTGTACTCAAATTACGTTGTAACACCTAGTTGATCCGCATCATATCCTGCACTGTATCCTGATATTTGAAGTAATAGAAGAACAAGGCAGCTGCGATTGTCAGCTTCCGAGGTTTTGTGCCGGTAATCTAGATTGATCAAGGGCTTTCCTCGTACATCCTGTGTCATCCTTTACATTTTCTGCTCATTGTTTGATCATAGATACAACTCTATATCCTGAGCCGTATTCTGAAACTGTTTTAGCAAATAACTTAACTTGAATATTTTCAACACACATTTCTAGCACACTACCTCACTTAACTAGTTTGATCACTTAATTGCTTCGGTAATTTTTGACCAAAACAGTTTGCGGCGGCTCTTTTTTCACCACACGTTTCGGGCAGACGTTAACGAAGTGGTTAGGGTCACCACATGAGTAGCAGGCTCATGCATGAGCAGCAGGAGCAGGAGCTGCTTGGTTACCCTGAGGAACAAGGAGTGGAGCTGGTAGTGCAGGAGGAGCTTGAGCTTGTTGACGTGGGCTAGTGCGACAGTTCGCTGTGAAGTGTCCATAAAGGTTGCAGTGGACATGGAAACGGCAAGCTATCCGGGCTAGGTGATGGTAGGTGCAAGTAGGGCACAGAGGATGAGTACCAGTGTACGCACGCTTAGCAGGCGGTTCGTTGGTCACAGGTGCGGCAACTTGTCGGTTCTGGTTCTGGTTGGTGTTGGGTTGGATAAGAACAACGTTGAGAGGAACGGCAGTAGTAGCATAGTTCTTGTTGTTCTTACCCTTGCGTTTGTGATTCTGGCATGAAGACTTTGAAACTTTTGATGTTGCAGGTTCGGTAGCGGGAGTAGCAGTTGCTTGATTTAGACTCTTGGTTGAGGTTTTGAAATAACCAGCCAAAACTCGCTAATCATTGATCTCTGCGGTGAGTTGGTAAGTTTCCTCAATGGTAGTAGGTTTAGTTTCCTAAACAAAGTTAGCTACACAGCCGGGTAGAGCGCGAATGTACTTCTTGATCGTGATATCCGGAGTTGTCACTTGACCAGGACATATGATACTGAGCTGCTTGAAGCGAGAGGTGAGACCAGCGTTGTCACGCCCTTCTTGTTTGATATGCCAGAATTCATTCTCCAGCTTTTTCACCTCATGAGGAGGACATAACTCCTTCATCATAAGCTCCCTGAGCTCTTCCAATGAAAGTCCATAAGCTGCATCATTACCGCGCCTGTTTCGCTCCGCAGTCCACCAGTCCAGAGCCCTGGACTGAAAAACTCCAGTTGCGGTAACTGTACGCAGATGTCACACCCCAACCGATGGCGGAATCATCGGGGCGCGGCACTAGGCGAATCAGATTGCTCAAGAGAATCCATAACAACTATATTGCGACAGTATTTAATGTGTTCATTATCCCATACTAACAAACAATACAATCACATAAGGTATCACAGATTTCTTGTCCTCTCGAACAATACAAATCTGACAACATAGATTTTAGGTGAGTTTCTAGACTTCCTAGCTTGATTTTGATGTAGACTGCGACTAAACCTATGACATACGCTAAAACAACGTCAATACAAAAGTATCGGCGAGTATACAAGTTTTGATAGAGTAGCGTAAAATAGTTAAAAGTGCTACGAATTAACAAATGCATAATGGGGTACCTCAACATACATGCATAAAGATAGATACTACCAGCTAAGTCACTCGAGCTGCAATTGCGATTGCTATTCATCACAACTAGACCCCGTCGGGTGCTATAGTACTATACTAGTTAAGGCGGGACCTCGCGAGTATAAGTCCTAACACATATGTAACTAGCATCACGTGTAAATATGCATAACAGTTATTCACAAGTGATAAATAGTTTGATTGAATAATTCGTTTGCATCAATTCGATTTAATAGGAACGTATGTTACACCCAAAATACGATAAAAAGGGGTTCGAGTATACTCACAGTCGGTGCTCAGCAAGCAAACACAACTTAGTTGGATTGAAGGGAGAGCGTCTGAGATTAGCCTGATTGTAAATCAATAGCGTAAGCATTGCATAGCGCGTTAATCAGTGCAAAGTGTCAAAGGATCGGACAGTACTCCGATCGGACGGCAATCCGATCGAGTGGCCGGTCGATCGGGTGACAATCCGTTCGGATGGTCATCCGATCGGGTGACCATTCGATTGGATTGCTACCTCGTTGGGAAAGATGTGTTTGTGTATGATGGTTTGCCTTTTAAAGTTTTCGTTGTATCATTTTGAAAATAGAGAAGTATCTCTACCTTTCAGGTCGGTCGATCGAACAGCCGGTCTAACACGTGGCAACTCGATCGGGTGGCTGTTCGATCGGACGGTGATCCGATTGGCAAGACACTTTGGTTGCTGATAAGTTCACAGCAGACTGGTCGCTCGATCGGGTGGAAATCCGATCGGGTAACAATACGTTGGAACTGATGTGTGATGAGGATTTGTGAAACGTTTAAGTGTTAAGGATCCAAAAGTCAGCCGATCGGATGGTCGTTCGATCGGACGTCAATCCGTTCGCTGTTCAGATCCTTGAATGTTTGAAAATTTGTTTAAGTCTTGACCCCAAGTGCAACCCGGCCGGATTGCAGGTCGATCGGGTGGCAGTCCGATCGGACGGCAATCCGATCGGATGGTAACCCGTCCCGCAATCTTATCATTTTACATCTTGGCTATTTCGTTAAGCTTTTGTGATTTGATCGAGACGTTACGACTACGAGCTAAACAATGGAACTCCACCAGTTCCGAGTCACCGGATTAGATGGGAATCACCCCGTCCGATCAGTTAACTGTTCTCGACGGTTATTCGTGTTTAACACGACAAGCCGGTCATCTCGTCAATAGGAACCAGTTCTCAAACCGACACTTCACTATAGGAAAAGTAGAAGGTCTGTACGAGCTCTGTTGCTACCGGTTTCGAGTGATAAGTTAGGAAAGTTTGAAGAAAAACTTAGAAAACTTAGATTTGACTTAGATTTAGGTGAGATTTGTGTTTATACACCGTGGAATCTATCAGATCTGGACTGTTCTTAATGAGATGAGGTCACACTTCATTGTTCCTAAGAACTCCATGATGATATCACCTTGGAACGACTCAAATCTGAGGATTTAACGGTGAAAATGTGGGATTTGATGGTGAAAAAGATGAAGGAGTTCGTGTTGATCGTAGAAGTACAAGATTTAGGGTGGAAACTTACAAGTATCGCGAGAAAGCGGGCGAAAATGGCGAGAAAGCCTCTGGTCGAGAGAGAGCAGTCACATCAACTGTTGTTGATGTGACAAGTGGGGTATTTATAGGCAAAGGAGGAGAAAGGCGGTGCAGTGCATCGGATCGGATGACTGTCTAATCGGTTGGCTGTCCAATCGGATGGCTGTCCGATCGGATGGCCATTCGATCGACGTGCTATTCGATCAAACGCCTCCGACAAGCTGAGTTTTGGCGTTCCGTTTTGATTGTTAAGCGTTGCGACAGTTTGGTTACACATTCTCATCCATATTTTCATATATTTATTACAATTAGCCACGTTGGGTCGTATATACATATCCATATTTCAAAGTTGCGATATAATAACCGGGTTTCGTTTCGAATATGCGTAACTTTGCGACATTTTACGGTCATCGAGGAGGGTTGAATATGTCTTCTCTCAATGTCATCGTGAACGTTAATGTGTGTTTTGAGTAATGAGTTGCACTGCGACACATCACGGCTATCAAGGAGGGTAGAATTGGTCCTCAATCGACATCTTCGTGGTTGTCAGCAAGTGCAATGTGATGTGATAGCGATAAAGTATGCGATAATATGCGAAAATATTGCGATATAGCGATGTATGTGATATAGTTACATTATGATCCGAAACTTTGGTGCTAGGCATAACGAGTATAGCGAGTGGTAACAAAGCACGAACATGCGGGTTGTTACAGTCTCCCCTGCTTTAGGAAATTTCGTCCCAAAATTAATCCACAAGAAAGGTTGCGAGAGATGATGTGAGCGAGTGAGCGATAAGGCGACGAGATAGCGAGCGATCGATGTCAAAAATAAGCGAGCGATCGATTGAAATTTGACGAGTGAGAGTGTTTTGATGACTGGCGAGGGCAGCGAGTAAGATGATTCATACACAAGGATGGCAACACGAAGAAAGAAATCCAAAAAGTATTCTGAATTCTCGAAAAGTTGATTAATTTAAAAGGTTTGAAGAACTTATTTATCAAAGATCTTCCCACAGCGCGGCGTTAAACTGTTTTGTTGTTCACAACAGCGCTATGAGTGAAATTTGATCAGGTTACTAAAGGATTTTAGGGTGTTTAAAACTCGTTTTACGAAATTTTCTCGTCGCGTGGCAGTAACTTGAGTCGATTGTCACACCATCATTACAAGAAAATCTCGTTTTGTACAAGGTTTTGATCAAATTTTAGAAAAAGTTTTGTAAGAAAAGATCAGTTTAAAATTTGTGTAAACAAAGCCTTTTTAATAGTACCAAAAATTTAAATTTAAGGTCGGCCCCTCATGGCACTTTTCCACGAAAGTTCGACAATATGGTTAAAACACTTATATATAGGAACTACCAGCGTTGTATCCATCATGCTTTAACCATATGGTTTCCGTCTCGTGAGGCAGTGTCATACGTGTCGACATAGTACAGACAGATTTGCGATGACTCGGTCCAAACAAGAAAGGGTTGGATCAAGTCTTGAAAGGCGAACAGAGTGATGAAGTCGTTTTCGAACTCAGTTTGGTGACACGAGCGAGTGCGTCAAGCGATAAGCAGTACGAGATAATCGGTAGCACAAAACAAACGTAGTAAGCAAAGACGACGACGATAAGCGAAAAGCGATAAGCGATGAGCGATAGCGACAACCGTCGAGCAATGGGCGACGATCAACGCATTGCAACTGATGGGAATATGCGATTTGATTAGATTAGACTAAACAACACCACAAAAATTAGACCCCACATGGCCTTTTTCCATAAAAGTCTGCTGATATGGCTAAAACACTTATATATAGGAAGTACCAGCGGCGTATCCACCACGCTTTAACCATATGAGTTTCGTTCCGTGAAGCGAGGTCATGTGTGCTAACACAACACAAACAACATAAATAATGGTCAGCGATAGCGATGACGATAAGCGTTAAGAGATACACGATGAGCGATGGAGCAATACACAAGCGATAAAGCGATACCCACGATAAGTGATAGCGCGATACACAAGCGATAAAGCGATACACATGATAGGCGATAGCGCGATACACATAATAAGCGATAACGCGAGACACATAATAGATGATTGCGATTTGTGAGATAGATTCTAGCGATAAATGCGATTGCGAGCGTGTTGACTTATGAAAAGTCTAGCGATTACACGCTTTGAGTTGTGTTTGAGATTGTTACGCCTTTTGATGTAGTGTAATGTGTCAAAAATAACCACAATAGTATAATAGGTCTACGTTCCAACTCCACGTGTCACTTTCTTCACAAAACTTCGGTTAGCATGGCGAAACACCGTCATGTTTCAACCATACGCCTCCGTTCCGTGAATAGGTGTCACCCTTCATCAGACATGGTCAAGACGCTTATATATAGGAAGTACCAGCGGCGTATCCACCACGCTTAACCATGCCCTGAACGTTAAGGCATCATTGAAACTCACTACGATCTCCGTGCACTAACCAAAATAATCTCGTGTGCACCCGTGATTAATTTGATTATTGCACGTTTATCGTGCCTTATCTCAAGAACGCATAGTAGGGGTAAAATACATTTTATAGTACATAGTGCTAGCATATAGATTGTGCGTGAGTATAAGAGAGAAACGGAATCCACATGCGTCAAGAGATAGAATAAGCTTCCACACATAAAAGAGATTGACGGCGACAAGTCGTATTATTATGACAACATCATTAATAAGCAAAATAACGTTGTTGTGGTGTACTGCTGCAGAGGCTGCGGTTGTTGCTGAAAATCCTCAAGGTTGCGGTCCTGTGCGACAGTACTGCGTATGATGACCATACCAGTTGCAATTTGCGCAGTAGCGACAGTTAGCTTCCGGCGAGTGATGATACGTACACGTGAAAAATAGTGGATGAGCTCCGTTGTAGGCGCGTTTCAAGTGAACTGGAACTGCTTGGAGAGGTTTGAGTTGCGACAGTCCAGTTGTTGAAGAGTCTGGGCTCATGGTCTTTCGTTTACGGTTGGGCTGAGCTTCCTGAGATGATGCGGTGTCGTTGGTGGATTCGTCTGATGAGTCGCTGGAGATATCATCGGAGGAATCTTCAGAAGAATCGTCGGATGAATCGATGACGATTGCTTGATGCACTTGTTTGACAGGATTCTTGGAGAAGAATCCGTCCAAGACTTGTTTGTCGTTGATTTCCACGGCCAAGCGGTAGGTTTCTGCGATGGTAGCAGGTCTTGCAGCTCCGACAAAATCGCCTACACATTCAGGCAAGCCGTGAATATACTTCACGATGGCTTTTCTGAAGTGTTGACTTGACTTGGGCAAATTATGCTAAGCTGTTTAAACCTTGCGGTGTAGCCAGTATTGTCACCTTCGACTTGCTTGATTTTCCAAAATTCGTATTCTAGCTTCTGGACTTCGTGGGGAGGGCAATACTCGTCCTTCATGAGCTCTTTCAGCTCATCCCAAGAGAGAGCGTAAGCCGTGGAGATCCCATGTTTGTTACGTTCGGCGGTCCACCAGTCGAGTGCTCGTGATTGAAATACTCCGGTTGCGCAAGTAGTACGGAAACTATCGGAACACCCACTCTGACGAAGGGTAGCTTCGATAGAATCGAACCACTGGAGTAGTTGGGACACACCTCCTTCACCCGTGAATCCCATCGGATCAGAGGCTTTGAAGTGTTTGTAGAGGAAAGCAGATTGCGGAGCTTCCATCTTAGAGTCTTCCGGGGTTCGAGAGTTGCTGAGAGAGTGCACTTGAGCGACAATCTGAGGAATGACCTTGGCCACTTCCTTGGCCACAAGCGAGGTAATCCTCTTCTAGGCGCTTCGTTTGGCTCTTCTCCTAGCTGTTTGTCTCGAGGTAGAGTCGTTGGAATGCATCTAGACAGAAAGATTTGGAATAAGATTCGATCATAATGATTTTGAGTTTGCGATGCGATTGAGCGCGATCAGAACTTGTAGCGAGTATTATATATTAGATTCCACATAGGAGCCACATAGGAGACACGAAATTCCTAAGTCTTCCACGTAATTGATTTGCTTATATATAATTAGTTATAGCATATTCTTGTACACATACATATCGGTATAGAATGCGTGAGGCGTTGAAGAGGGAGAGAGATCGAAAGCGAGAGCGAATAGTTAATCATTAGTTTTGTTGCGATTATTCGGTTTTCGTTTTAGATTGCGATGGTTGTGCGAGTTGTGCGTTTTGTAAAACAAGGAGCAAAAACTGATAAATCGAGAAATCGATAAGGCGTAAAAGAAACACATAAAGCGTAATTAAGTTCGTTAAAGTGTAAAAACCGATGAGTCGTAGGCTTGGTAAAGTAATCGGAGTGCCTCGGGCGTTTAGGCGTCGACTTCCGAAAGGTAACCCAACTATACCCAATAAGTTCGTGCATGTGCGTTGACCTAGAAGACTTATGCTTCCACTGGGATACAGCTCCTGGCATTCGTCCTCCTAGTCATCGCGTGGCTCGAGTCATTGTTATGGTCGAGTCCTTGGTGAGAGCTTTTCAAAAACCATTTTAGAGAGTGGAATAGTTTATTAAGATACGGGTTTCACCCCTGACTTAACAACTTCGTTCCTAATTGTGGTTATGCTCTTCGAATAAATTCGTGAGTTCCACTAGATTTCGAGATTGAGACTTTCGGCGAGATGTGGATGTCACTCCTAGCTCGATGAAAGGTTCTCGTGCTAGAAAAATGCGCTGAGTGAGCGATCTAGTCGAGAGTTCTTGTTTTTCACACCAGGTCTCGACACGATCACTCGGTTTCGTTATGCGAGTATTTTTGAAAACGTGTGCATTGTGTCAGCCTTAGGCAAGGCTAAGTAGTATTTCAGCCTCAGGAAAGGGTTCTTCGTGTGAAGCTGCAGTAAGCGATGTTCACACAAAGTTGTAGTTTTTAGCAATGTCGATCGAGAGTATCAAGTAGGCCCGTGCAATTCCTACTAAGTTCGCATGAGTCGGCCCGTTGGTACTTAGACTATAGACTAGGTCGTTTCTAAGACATCGACCCGGACTAGGTCGAGTCTGGCCTAATTCCCTATAGTTATGGATCTGATACTAATCTGTCACACCCCAACCGATGGCGGAATCATCAGGGCGCGGCACTAGGCGAATCAGATTGCTCAAGAGAATCCATAACAACTATATTGCGACAGTATTTAATGTGTTCATTATCCCATACTAACAAACAATATAATCACATAAGGTATCACAGATTTCTTGTCCTCTCGAACAATACAAATGTGACAACCCGAATTTCCAAGATTCCATCTTCGCACTATTTCACGTTAATTGTTTAGATCGTTTGTTGGCACGACTTGTTTGTTTCGGTTTCACAACTGTACGCGTTGTAATATGCTAAACCGCGTTCGATTTATATGATATATATGGAGTGCATGTAGGGTGTTCTTGTTATATATATTGTTGTGCAATATGAGTAACTATGTTATTAATAATGTGTTGTATTTATATTGTGGATGGGGAATTAAAGATAAATATAGAACTCAAGAAATCAACCTCTCTAGCCGAAAACCCCCCTGTGAAATCACCCTTCACGAAAACCACTTGGTGTTTTCGTCCACCTTGTGGGCTACGAAATCAGGAATGGGCTTCGGCCCAGTAGCGAACGACTATAAGGTTAAGTAATAACCTTTACGTTAAGAGATTAACCTTAAGCAAACCCTAACCACCCATCACGTTCTCTCTCTCTCTACTCTTGGAACCCGACGGCAAGTCTTGGATCTCGAAGCTTTTTACGTATTCGATTGTGCATCTCGTTTGGGTTAGTAACCGCTAAGAACTATTTGATTTAATTAACCATGAACTATCTGTTTATTATCTGTGTATCATCATGAATGAATTGTTATGCGACTTGGTTGCGATTTGAATGGATGGAGTATGATAGGATTGAATGATTTACCTTGTATGATATGAGCGTGATCAGGATTGGAAAAGCATGTTAAATGTTATGTTCTGTGATGCGTATAATGATATGGTTTCATGATTTTATGTAAACATTAATTTTGATCTAGGGTTTTGACATTAGTGTAATTGGAAATTGTGTAAACTTGTTGCTGCTTGTTTTGGTATTTGTGAGTATCTAGATCTGTATACCGAACTCATCTCTGTTGCTATCTAGATCACATGTGGTATGTTATAATTTAGGGTGCATGCTAGACATAATGATTGTGAACATTTATGTTCCTCTGAAGTTGCAAATGATTTAATAAGTGCACATGAGTTCACAGATTACACATATTCTACGGTTTGCATGTGATTCAACCTAACATTAGTCAAGCCCACCCAAATAATTGGTCCAATAACCTCTTGAGGTGGTTAAAGTTGTCGGCCATGATTTTTTTTAAATAATTAGATTTTGTGTATTGCATGTTGTTGTTGTGATGTATAAATATACTGGTCCGAATTTTTTAGACAAGAAAACATGTGGACCGAGTTTCAAAGGTTATGTTAGTCCGAGTTTGTGTTTAATTGATGATATCCGAACTTTATTTAATTGATGCCATCCGAGTTTTATGCTTGTTGAGGGAGTCCGACTTTTGTAAAGGGACAAGGGTGTCCGAGTTTTATTTAATACAAAGGATGTTTGAGTTTTTAAGTGGGGATGCTTGTCCGATTTTGTGAAAATAATACCTAGTCCGACTTTTGTAAGTTTTAAAGGGTCCGAGTTTTGGTAAGGGACTTAGTCCGAACTTTGTGATAATGGGTGTGTTGTCCGACTTTTTATTATAAGATGCTTGTCCGACTTTTTGGTGATAATGCAAAAGGTCCGACTTTTGTTGTGTGGTATGGTCCGACCTCTTATGTTGTATGAATGGATCCAACTTGTGATGTTACTTAACTGGATTGGTTATAGGTCATTAAGTGTAACTCATGTGAAGATGCGATTAACTGTTTAATGCTATGAGTCGTTTGTTACTTAATAGATACTGTATGATTATGAATGATACGTGAACTATGAGGATATAAACTGATTGAGTATACATGCCAAAACATAGGACTGGACTGATTTCTTGTGAGCATAGTTTAGCATACCGAGCAAACCAAGGTGAGTTCACACAGCCAAGGCATAGGATTCCCGGGTTGGGAATTGGGTTGGAAGATTTGAATTGGATAATTACTCGTTCTTACGCTATTGCTAGACTATATACCATCATCCTCAGGTTAGTCAGGACACTTACGTAAAACCTACGTAAACTAGTATCTACCACTGTCTCCCGGGTCGGGAGGACACTTACGTAAAACCTACGTAAACTCATACCTACTACTGTCTTCCGGGTCGGAAGGACACTTACGTAAAACCTACGTAAACCCCACGCGTACCACTGTCCTCGGGGAAGGGCACTTACGTAAAACCTACGTGACCTTGTACGTATTCCTGTTCTTGGGTTAAGAAGAACACTCATGGTTGTAAATAGTCTAGTAAGGATAAATATGGGAAGCCCCCATTAGTGATAACTGTAACCACGGGAAGCCCCCACTAGTAGTACATACATACATGGGAAGCCCCCATTAATGAACATACAAATTACCATTACGTACTTACTTTCTGTGAACTCGCTCAACTAGTTGTTGACTCTCTACTGCATGCCTTGCAGGACCTTAGATACATATGGAGCTTGCACAGGGAGGAGCAGGTCGTTGTGGAGCATGGATCGTGGATGCATTGTTAAACTTTATAACACTTGAACTTATTTATGATTGGGCTTTTACTTATTTGCTTCCGCTAAACGTTGAACTTATTCTTATGTTTTGAACACCCTTCATATGGATGGGTTTGGTTTAATGACATTTACTTTTACTATATGCGTTGTTCTATATGATTGGTGGCTTGATCCTGGTCATGTCACGCCTCCAAGCGGTGGTACTCCACGTGTGGATTTTGGGGGTGTGACAACAAATCCGACAACATAGATTTTAGGTGAGTTTCTAGACTTCCTAGCTTGATTTTCAAGTAGACTGCGACTAAACCTGCAACATACGTTAAAACAACATCAATACAAAAGTATTGGCGAGTATACAAGTTTTGATAGAGTAGCGTAAAATAGTTAAAAGTGTTGCGAATTACCAAATGTATAATCGGGATACCTCAATATACATGCATAAAGACAGATACTACCAGCTAAGTCACTCGAGCTGCGATTGCGATTGCTATTCATCCTAACTAGACCCCGTCGGGTGCAATAGTACTATACTAGTTAAGGCGGGACCTCGCGAGTATAAGTCCTACCACATATGTAACTAGCATCACGTGTAAATATGCATAACAGTTATTCGCAAGTGATAAATAGTTTGATTGAATAATTCTTTTGCATCAATTCGATTTAATAGGAACGTATGTTACACCCAAAATGCGATAAAAAGGGGTTCGAGTATACTCACAGTCGGTGCTCAGCAAGCAAACACAACTTGGTTGGATTGAAGGGAGAACGTCTGAGATTAGCCTGATTGCAAATCAATAGCGTAAGCATTGCATAGCGCGTTAATTAGTGCTAAGTGTCAAAGGATCGGACAGTACTCCGATCTGATGGCAATCCGATCGAGTGGTCGGTCGATCGGGTGACAATCCGTTTGGATGGTCATCCGATCCGGTGACCATTCGATTGGATTGCTACCTCGTTGGGAAAGATGTGTTTGTGTATGATGATTTGCCTTTTGAAGTTTTCGTTGTAGCATTTTGAAAATAGAGAAGTATCTCTACCTTTCAGGTCGGTCGATCGAACGGCCGGTCGATCGGGTGGCAACTCGATCGGGTGGCTGTTCGATCGGACGGTGATCCAATTGGCAAGACACTTTGGTTGCTGATAAGTTCACAGCAGACTGGTCGCTCGATCGGGAGGAAATCCGATCGGGTGACAATCCGTTGGAAGTGATGTGTGATGAGGATTTGTGAAACGTTTAAGTGTTGAGGATCCAAAAGTCAGCCGATCGGATGGTCGTTCGATCGGACGGCAATCCGTTCGCTGTTCAGATCCTTGAATGTTTGAAAATTTGTTTAAGTCTTGACCCCAAGTTCAACCCGGCCGGATTGCAGGTCGATCGGGTGGCAGTCTGATCGGACGGCAATCCGATCGGACGGTAACCCGTCCCGCAATCTTATCGTTTTACATCTTGGCTATTTCGTTAAGTTTTTGCGATTTGATCGAGACGTTACGACTACGAGCTAAACAATGGAACTCCACCAGGTCCGAGTCACCGGATCAGATGGGAATCACCCCGTCAGATCAGTTAACTGTTCTCGACAGTTATTCGTGTTTAACACGACAAGCCGGTCATCTCGTCGATAGGAACCAGTTCTCAAACCGACACTTCTATATAGGAAAAGTAGAAGGTCTGTACGAGCTCTGTTGCTACCGATTTCGAGTGATAACTTAGGAAAGTTTGAAGAAAAACGTAGAAAACTTAGATTTGACTTAGATTTAGGTGAGATTTGTGTTTATACACCGTGGAATCTATCAGATCTGGACTGTTCTTAATGAGATGAGGTCACACTTCATTGTTCCTAAGAACTCCATGATGACATCACCTTGGAACGGCTCAAATCCGAGGATTTAACGGTGAAATTGTGGGATTTGATGGTGAAAAAGATGAAGGAGTTCGTGTTGATCGTACAAGTACAGGATTTAGGGTGGAAACTTAGAAGTATCGCGAGAAATCGGGCGAAAATGGCGAGAAAGCGTCTGGTCGAGAGAGAGCAGTCATATCAACTGTTGTTGATGTGACAAGTGGGGTATTTATAGGCAAAGGAGGAGAAAGGCGGTGCAGTGCATCGGATCGGATGGCTGTCTGATCGGTTGGCTGTCCGATCGGATGGCCATTCGATCAAAGTGTCATTCGATCAAACGCCTCCGGCGAGCTGAGTTTTGGCGTTCCGTTTTGATTGTTAAGCGTTGCGACAGTTTGGTTACACATTCTCATCCATATTTTCATATATTTATTACAATTAGCCACGTTGGGTCATATATACATATCCATATTTCAAAGTTGTGATACAATAACCGGGTTTCGTTTCGATTATGCGTTACTTTGCGACGTTTCACGGTCATCGAGTAGGGTAGAATAGGTCCCCTCTCAATGTCATCGTGAACGTTAATGTGTGTTTTGAGTAATGAGTTGCACTGCAACACATCACGGCTATCAAGGAGGGTAGATTTGGTCCTCACTCGACATCTTCGTGGTTGTCAGCAAGTGCAATGTGATGTGATAGCGATAAAGTATGCGATAATATGCGAAAATATTGCGATATAGCGATGTATGCGATATAGTTACATTATGATCCAAATCCCTGGTGCTAGGCGTAACGAGTATAGCGAGTTGTAACAACGCACGAACGTGCGGGTTGTTACAGCAGATTTTTCGGGCGTCCACTTTTGCTGAAGGTGACTTCGATTGCGTCAAACCACTGGAACATGGCACTGGGCCCATCTTCACCAGTGAAGTTAGCGGGACCGCAGGCCTTGAATTGCTTAAAGTTAAAAGGCGCTTTAGGAGAGTCGCTCTTTGAGTCCACAAAGGACTTGCTACTGACATCGTTAATCTCGCTGTCGTTGCGGTATGACCTTAGCCATTTCCTTGGCTACCAGTGATGCGATGCGTTTGTCAGCATGGTTGTGGCGAGCAGCGCGTGAAGTGTGAGAACCAAATGACGACATTGTCTGCAGCAGACATCGTCACATGGTTTTAGACAAGATTCATTATATCGGGTTTAGTTTTGAAAAGCATATCATTTTATAATCATTCTCCTTTATGTAAAGCTCAGGAACACGTAGGCACAAAACACTTAGGCACATAATTCACATAGGCATATAAGCACATAAGCACGTAATCCACGTATGCACATATTTTACACGTATTCACCTATCTTTCAAGGTCCGTGAAGCGCGTTCGAGAGTTGCGAGCGATATCGAGTTGCGATAGTGAGTAGCGTATCGGGTAAATCAGCGAGTAGTCTAGCGTGCGAGAGTTCGAGTTGCGATTAGTTAGCGTTTAAGATTCGGTAGCTGTGCGAGTTGTGCACGTTGAATAAGGCGATCAGTGGAAAAGTTGAGTGTGGTATAAAATCGTAGTGTGCGTGGTCTGGAGACTTTACGCTTTCCGCTAAATAGATGAGATCACAAATCGTAAAATAAAATCAATAACACATGAAATCAGCGAATGTGGCTCAGAATCGAAACAGAGTACCTTGGGTGTTAGGTGTTGACTACCCAAAGTGATTCGACTATTCACAACGACCTCATGTACACGCTTTGGCCTAACAGACTGTGCTCTCGCCAAAATACGGCGAACGGCACGCATCCTTTCGGTTACTACGTGAATCGAGTCATTGGAATCCATCGAGACTTTGGTGAGAGTTTTGTAAAATCCCAAGTAGAGAGTGGAACCAGTCGTTAAGATGCGGGTTTCACCCCTAACTTAACAACCTTGTTCCTGAAAATGTGGTAAAAACCTCGAGATAGAGATGGAGGATTTGGTCGAGATATGGAATTCACTCCTGACTCGACGAATGATTCTCGTGTTGAGAGCAGAAATTCGCGTAGAGTGAGCGATTTTATCGAGAGTTCTTAGTTTTCACACCTGATCTCGACCAAATCACTCGATTGTGTTATGAGAGGGTTTTCGAAAACAAGTGTATTGTCTTAGCCTTAGGAAAGGCATGTAGTGTTCGACCTTAGGAAAGGTCGTTCTTGCACGATGCTGTAGTATGCGGTGTTTGCACAAGAAAGTAGTTTTAGCGAGCTAGAGTTTCAGCAATCGGCTTGTGCAAAAACCCCTACTGGGTTCGCACAGAGCGGGTATGTTGGTGCTTAGACTATAGACTAGGTCAATCCTAGGACATCAAGACCCGAACTAGGTCATGTCCTTCCTAATTCCCTATAGTTATGGCTCTGATACCAACTTGTCACACCCAAACCGATGGCGGAAACATCAGGGTGTGGCACTGAGCGAAACATATTGTCCAAGAGAATCCATAACAACTATTAATGACGATACATTTAATGTTAAAGTCCCATACCAATAACATATAAAGTAAAAAACAATAATTACAGACAGTGTTTCTAAAAGAACAAGTAAACTATTCCGACAACTCAGATTTCTTATTTAGTGAGTTTCTAGACCTCCTACTCGATTCATCAAAGCAAGCATCCTATCAACCTGTCACAAACGTTGAAATAAAGTCAATACATAAAATGTAAAGGTGAGTACACAAGTTTGAGTAGCATATAGTATAGCGAAAGCGTTTATGCATAACCAGCATGTAACACGTAGAAATGTGAACCAAGTAAGCTATCGACAATGACGTATGCAACCGACATGACTGCGAGTGTAGAATGTGCAACACATTATCACCACTGTGACCATGTGAAGTAATACCCTTAACAACCCCTGTCCACGACGGTGCTGAGTCCAAACTATAGTACTATCATTGCTAAGGTGTCAGGCAGCAATCACTGTGTAAACATAACATACAAGCATTCACCGAGTCACGTATAACATGCGAGAGCGGTTAGCGTTAAAAGTGTTTGCGTCGTGTGTTTATGTGTTTTGATATAGAGAACGTATGTAACACCCCAAAAGTGCGTTAAGCAAAAAAAGGTTCGAGTATACTCACAGTAGGTGTTTAACAAGTACACAAGTTGAGTTGAATTGGATTGAAGGGAGCGCGTTGGAGTTAGCCTGAGCGTAGAACAGTAGCGTAAGCTTTGAACAGCGCGTAAACAGCGTGTCGGACGAGATAAGTGTCAAATGGTGAGTCGAACGAATGAGAACCCATTCGATCGGATGGTCATCCGGACGGATGGTCATCCGAGCGGATGACCATTCGAACAGATGGCCATTCGAATGAGATGTGAGTGTTGTGAATTGTTGTAATAACTTTCGAAGTTTACGTTGTAATATAATAACAAGTCATCCTGTCGGATGGTCATCCAGACGGATAGCCATTCGATCGGATGGCTATTTGATTGAGAAGTTGACAATTTGAAGTTTTGATCAAATCGTTTAAGTGTTGAGAGTTACAAAGGACAAGTCACCTCGTCGAATAGTCATTCGATCGGATGGCTATTCGATTGGGCGACCTGATGTTTTGAAAACTTGTAAAATTTTCTAAATTAAAAAGTTGAAGTTTGACGGAGACGGCGTGACGACGTGTCGAACAACGGGAACCATACCAAGCCCATCTTAGTCGATCGGATGGGAACCACCCCATTCGATCAGACTAACTGTCCCTGATGAGATTTCATGTTCAACCCGTGAATCGGTCGTCTCTCCGGTGGACATCCGTTTTTAGACCGGTTCTCAGCTATAGAGTGAGTAGAGAACCTGAATGAGTCTAGATTCCATCGGTTTTGAGTGAAAAGTGAAGAAAAGTCGAAGAAAAGTTCGAAAACTATTGAAAATGTTTAGATCTTGTTGAGATTCGTGTTACAATGTGTAGAAATCCTTTAGATCTAGACAAATCTTGACGAGATGACATCGCACCACAGTTTACATATGCAACCGGGATGACGTCACCTTCAAGGAGTCCAAATCAGGTGATTCCATGGAGAAATTCAGTGATTTTGATGGAGAAGATGATGAGAAAGTGTGTAGTGATGATGGAAGTACAAGATTTAGGGTGAAATACTTATGAAATGGCCTTGAATCGAGTTAAATATGCTTGAAAGTGACTTGAGAGAGTGCTGGTCGAATGGAGCTGTCACATCATTGAACAGTGATGTGACAGTGGGTATTTATAGTGTGAGAGAGAAGTTAAGGCGGTGGAGCGAGGTGTCGGATGGCCAGTCGATCGAATTACAATAATCAACTTTTAAATATCAATTTACGCTTCTATGATGCACAAACAATTATCGACCTATTGCTAAAGAACTTAATTACAGTATGATGCACAAACAAGGATTCGCCCTGAATTTTAAGGCGGTGGAGCGCCCTGGAATTTAAATATTTACAAATTAAAATGTAAATATTTAAATTCAGGGCGTACATAGAAGCGTAAATTGATTCAATCAAGGATTCGCGCAATTTAGGCTAAAAAGGAAGGTGATGAAACTCAATAAAATTATGGGAAAATCTTGATTGATGAAATCAGAGCCTAAATTTAAGAAAACCGAGTTTGACAGAACCTAAATTAAAGAAAACTAAGTCTGCCAGCTGAGTGAAACCACCTATGGTGTTTGCTACATGATCCAACTTGTCGAGACTTTTTGTATACTAATGATGGGCCTTGTAACTCCAATCGTATCTCAAATTATGTCCCATTAAAGTTTCGGTCTTTTCTAGTTTGTTTTCCATTGTCCAATAATCCAAATAATAGTCTGTTAACTCTTGGATTAGTTCCCCATCATATATTAAAAATAATATGTCTTATACATTAACAATCTCATTTTATGTTGATAAACTTTAGTAACATGTATTACAAAGGTATTAGATGAAATTAGTGATGTTAGTATGTGGAAATTTAAAATCTCTTCATGAGCGTAGATCCTCATTAATTTCAACCCCCTTTAAAATGGTGAAAATAAAGAAGACTGTAGCACACAACAAAGAAGATACATGCTATACCCTTATATAAATTGTTAGTTGTGAAGGATTAAGGAAACATATATAAAGCAAAACATAAAAGTCCATACGATATAAAGATGATTACAAACTAAAAACTAACATAAACCAATAACAGCTAGTATGTACGATGTGGTGGAGCTTGAACGAAAAATTAGTGGGGGCTGCACTCTCAAAATCCAAATGAGTGGAAACCAGACTCTAAAAAATCCAATATTTTACACTACAAAAAAAAAATCAGAAATTTTCGATAAAATTAATACTAAGAGCGAAAAATCGAAGGGTGGGAGCACTCCCGGACCACCAAGATGCTCCGCCGATGCAAGTACATAAAGAATGAAAGAATAAAAAACAAAATGATAAATATAATAAATGAAAGTTAAACGTTATAAAATAATAAATATTATACATAACATATTTAAATTTAAATTAATTAAATTAAATTATTAATTAATTATTAAACATTAAATTAAATTATTAATTAAATTAAACATTAAACATTAATTAATTAAACATTAAATTAATTAAACACAATATTTAAAATATAATTTTGGGAACAGTAACTATATAAATTTTTTTAGCGTTTTCACCTTTCCAAAGCCTTTTTGTTTATTAATCTCCTTCCCTCTCTATTTCTTTGTTTCTCAACAAATTAGTTCAACGAGAAGATAAAGATGTACTCTGATTTTTTTTAATAGCAAACCGGACTTCTTCCTATACTAATAAATAAAAATCTTTTTTGACACGTGTCATTTTCTGGTGTCTCCTCCATTTTAATAATAGTATTACATATTAATTTTATACATAAAATATAATATAATATTAATTAATATAATTAGAGATAAACGTCTAAATTCAAATTTAATTAACAATTATCTATAACAAATATAAATGTATCAAATAATATAATAAGTATAATATCTATACTATCTGTTACTTTTTCATAATTAACTTGAAAATAAAATTTTGAGGTATGATTTTATTAACACCCTTTATGTATATATACGATTTATATATGTTAAAAAATACTTATAAAAATGGTTAAATAGAAGCTTATATAAAAAATAAGATTGCCTGTTAAATAGTTATCCGTGCGTTTTTTCTTTAAAATGGTAAGCTTGCCTGTAAAATAGTTTTCCATGCGTTTTTATTTAAAATGGTTAAACAGAAGATTATATAAAAAATAATTAGTAGGAGGGTGAGGGTTATCTATAATTAATTAGAAGAGATTAAATATTTTAGTTATATTTTAATCTATTAGTTTTATTAAAAAATTATTAAAAAATAGTAATCAATTTACCGTTATTTATTTTAACAGTTTTTTAGAAAATAATTCACTTTTTATCACTTTTATATATTTTGCTTTTGTTTTATAAAAGTTTTTTATAGCTTTATTTAAAGATTATGTAGGTTTTTGGGTTCAAAACGAAACGGTTCTATTGACGGAATGCGGTATAAATTTTGTTTATTGTTGAAAATACGCGATTGTGTTTATAATTATTCTCAACATTCCGGTATATTTCTAGGTTGCATTTTGTACCCACGACAATGCTTATACCAACATTGCCGAGAGGCGTAAATTTAAAAAGTTGTTTGGCTATCATAGATCCAATATGATACCTAAAACAACAAATTTTAACAAGATATAATCATCAAATAATAATAGTAAACAACAACTTAACTAAATCTATTTATATTCCTCAAATGATGTTTATATTTCGTCATTCAACCCGTGTAATACACGGGATTGTAAGCTAGTTATATATCAAATTAAAAAGAAAATCCCCAGCAAGCAGTTGAGGACCATACAAACAGAATCAAAAGAAAACAAACAGTACATTTCATATTGCAATTAAATTGGCTCGAAATCCCCTTGAACTTTGATCTTTGATTTAAACTCTGGAAGGACTCTTCCTTTATATCTTTCACCTCTCTTTGAGGCACGCCCGGTTTACCTTTAAAAATCTTATCGTTGCGAATTTTCCACAGGCACCATATCGTTTGGAGCACAACGGCATGTATGGCCTTTCTCACATTTCGACTCCTCTGATGGATATTTCCACAGGCACCATATCGTTTGGAGCACAACGGCATGTATGGCCTTTCTCACATTTCGACTCCTCTGATGGATATAATACAAGCATTATTTCGTAAAGTTAAATTAATATGTACACAGAAAGGCATGTATAGCTACTAACTAATGTGAAAGCTCAAAAGTTAGAAAACTTTTTGATAAAACGAAAAAATACATATAGATTTTAGTGGTATGATAACTCATTTATAATATGTGATTTTTATAGCAATTGGTATTTAAAAAACATATTGATTTATAACTCGTCAAGTTTTGCGCCAAAAGACATCGCCTACAATTTGGTATATAGTTAATTAAGAGGGGACTGGGTAAAATAGAAACATTCGATTGTAAAATATATTTTGTTAATATAACTCGTTATAAAAAACAAAAGACATCGATATAAATTTACTTCTGGTTAACTTTGAACGTGTTAACTAAAAATTAGTATAATTTAATTCTCAAAAATAAGTAGATTGTATTTTATGTATCGGAAAGGAAAGAAACACAAATAATATAAACTAAAACAAGTTATTATTATTATTATTTTTTTGACAGGTGAACTTCACAACAGATGGCTAATTCACACTCGCAAAACGCAGGCCCGCCACCACTCATTACTAGGACTATGTTGTCTTAACCGCGTCTGGTCGAGAGGGGCGTTACGTTGTCCCCGAGAAAATTTCCAGCCTCCTGCCACATGACAGGAGTTGCACCCTCCACAAGAGCCGACCCTCTGGAGTAAATGCACTGTAGTAGAATACTCGGGTGAGATCAAGGATCGAATCTGAGTCCTCCCCATCATTTCCAATGCATCAACCAGCTGGGCTGGAATCATTTGCATACTAAAACAAGTTACTAGCCTAGTTGGATAACCGATTTAGCTCTATCATGTCTTGTGTTCAAGCCTTCACGCATGTTATATTTCTTACGTTTTTCTTCCCTTTCCACCCCATTTAAAGTAAACTTTTTTTATATACTATAAATGTCTAAGCCACAATCAAGCTAAGATGGACTAATCCTGTCCAAGAATTGTAACTAGTTCAACCCGTTAAACCGGTTCACACATATATCACACGGTCCATTCTAATCAGTTCACCTCTGGTTCTTGATCCAACACGCTAGTTCATTTGGTTTTCAAAACAACTCTCATAAGATAAACAATTTGTGTGGCATAATCCCTACTTATAGAGTTGTAGATAGCCGAGCTCTTAAGCTCGATCTCGAATCGTTATGTATTTGCTTGTATCCAGTGCGGAGCTAGCCCAAAAGTTCAGGGGCATCCCCAATTTATTTATTTTTTTTGGGATCAACGGTATCCTTTGTATAAACTAGATTTTTTTTTATTTTTCTTTTACACTACGAAAACGATACGAATATGGGGTTTAGGAGTAGCCCGTGCTATCCCCTCTAATGCACTAGCTCCGCTCCTGCTTGTATCTCATTCCCTGTCACCAAGTCTTTGGGGTCTCAATAAGTCGGCTTGATGTTGGTCGTAGGAAAAAGCGTAAAGGTGCAAAAGGGCATACTACTCAAGGTCTTAAAAAAGGTCAAACACAAATAAAGGAAACTTGTAAAGCTAAAAGAAGATTTTGCAAATATTCCCAAAGCCATCCTCAAAGTTTTTCAGGGGCATTATGAGGAATTATTATGAATATTGTCGGCAGCGTTACTTTAATTCTAAAAGTTAATTTTGGTCGTCCTTTTATTAATTTCATGCATAATTTAATAATGTTTTAATTAATAATTAAATGTTTTAAATTTAAAGAGTAATAAGTTATAAGGGAGTTCGGGGCACCCGCGGTGACTCCCTTCGGGGACCAAACTTGTCGCGCGGTAAGGTGATGCCAACCAAGAGGGGAGGTGAAATGGGGGGGCCAAATCGGTGGGGATTCACCGAAGAAAGGAAGGAGAGAGGGAGGAGAGAGAGAACTCATGGACCAATGAAAAATTTCCTTTTTTTTTTAATAAAAAACCAAGTCACCTAAGAGGGGAGTACCGCCATCAATTTAGTGTGTTAGGGGAGTTTAAGAAGGGAGTTGACGTGGCACACGAGGATTGGTTAAGCGTAAGAGAGGGGGCTCTCCTTTTAGGGGGGAATGCCCCTTACACCCTAAGAATATAAGATGGATTTTGGTAATGTAGTATATGCACAGTTATTTGTATACTCAGTCACATACATATAAGTTATTCGATTACTCATTACCCATCAGATATCGAGTATATCCACAAGTATTGAAATACTCGGTAATTTGTTAAAAATTATTTGTTTGAATTCCTAAGTACAATTTGTATTAATATTTATTTATAATTATAATTTAATGTTATCTCACACACACACACATATATATAGGATAATGCTAGGTAAAAAACCCTTCATTTTGAGAAAACTCTAGAAGACCCAACCTCCCGACTTTTTTTTTTTTTTTTGAAAAAAATAACACATGTAATATACATGTTTTTAAGAGTTTTGAGCCAAAAAAAATCAAAAAAGCGCCGAGTGGTTTTTTTTTTAAAAAAAAAAAATAAACAATTTTCAGCAACTTTTTCACTAACATGTGTTAGACAAAAAGTTGCTGAAACTTGTTTATTTTTTTTTAAAAAAAAACCACTCGCCGCTTTTTTGATTTTTTTGGCTCAAAACTCTTAAAAACATATATATTACATGTGTTATTTTTTTTTTAAAAAAAAAGTCGGGAGGTTGGGTTTTCTAGGGTTTTCTCAAATTTTTAGGGTTTTCTATCTAACCTTACCCTCCTATATATATATATATATATATATATATATATATAGTGAAAGGTTCAAATGAGAAGAAAATTTTTGTAAGAATAAAAAGAAATAAGTTTTAAACCAATTGAAATGCTCCATTTTAGTTCATTTAATATGTGTATTTAATAAGCGCATATAGGTAAATTTCTAATTGTAAATTAATTAGCTATTTATTAAACTTGTAACTCCCATTTTAAATATACTCTTTTAAGATAAAATAATTTAGGGTGAATTACAATTTTCGACATGCGTAGGATAAATTTTAGTATGTGTAGTATAAATTCTTAAATGTGTATGATAAATTTATATAGGCGTAGGGTAAATTTCGGTAAGTGTAAGATATATGTAGGATAAATTTTGAAATGTGTAAGATAAAATGTTTTTTTTTTGTTTTATTAATGAGAGATAACATAATTAATGGGAGGAGTTATAAACTATTTAATGTTTTACCATTATGCTCTTTCTTCTTTTTCTTCTCACATTAAATTTCTTCTCAAATAAACATTCCCATATATATATATATATATATATATATATATATATATGAGAAGGTTAATTTGAGAAAAATTTAATGTAAGAAGAAAAGACATATTAGTAAAAAATACTATTTCATTTATAACTCCTATCATTAATTTTTCTCTCTTTAATTAATTAGTCAACTAACCATTAATTATCCTACATATAATCTACAAAACCTACACATATCAAAATTTTCCTACATATACCATACACATTATAAAATTTATCCTACACAGTCGAAATTTATCCTACACACCTCGAAATATATCCTACACAACTCGTAATTTATCCTACACAACTAGTAATTTATTCTACACTTTAAATTAAGTTGTTTTTTTTTCATTTAAAAAAATATATATTTTGAAAAGGAGTTACAAATTTAATTTAGTTAGTTATTAAATGGGAAGAATACAAATTAATGATTTATGTAAGTTTACCAATATACCCTTATATTAAAATTAAATGCAAATATTAAATGAAGTAAAATGGAGCATTCTTATTGGTTGAAACTTATTCTTTTTTCTTCTTACAAAAAAATTCTTCTCATTTGAACCCTCCACTATATGGTTGAAACTTCTTCTTTTTTTTTTCTTATAAAAAAATTCTTCTCATTTGAATCCTCCACTATATATAGTGGAGGGTTCAAATGAGAAGAATATTTTTGTAAGAAAAAAAAGAAGAAATTTCAACCAATAAGAATGCTTCATTTCTACTTCATTTAATATTTGCTTTTAATTTTAATATAAGGGTATATTGGTAAACTTACATAAATCAGTAATTTGTATTCTTCACCTTTAATAACTAACTAAATTAAATTGGTAACTCCTTTTCAAAATATATACTTTTTCCAAATTAAAAAAACAACTTAATTTAAAGTGTAGAATAATTACAAGTTGTGTAGGATATATTTTGAGTTGTGTAGGATAAATTTCGACTGTGTAGGATAAAATTCTATGATTTGTAGTGTATATGTAGGAAAATTTTGATATGTGTAGGTTTTGTAGATTGTATGTATAATAATTAATGATTAGTTGACTAATTAATTAAAGAGAGAAAAATTAATGATATGAGTTATAAATGAAATAGTATTTTACTAATATGACATTTCTTCTTTTTCTTCTCACATTAAATTTCTTCTCAAATGAACCTTCCCCTGTATATATATGTAGGGATATGGTAAAAAGTGTTTAAAATGTGAGAAGGGTAAGAAGTGTTTTAAACCATTGGATATTTGATCTAATGGTTGAGATCAATAGGGTATAAAATGTAAATTGTGTTTTAATTAGAATGACCTTATGTAAAATTAAAGGGAAATAGTGACTTTTCCAACGTTTCAAATATGGTAACCGTTTCAAAACCCCCATCAATCTCCTATAAATCAGCGAATTTATGGTAACTGTTTCAAAACCCCCATCAATATCCTAAAAAATCAGCGAATTTCTCGTTCTGAAATAAATTCTTCGATTTCCTTCACAACAACTTTTTATAACACTATAAAGAATAGTATATTACATGATAAAACACTATAGGAAGATATAACGCTATCTGTTTACTGTAAGACACTATACATAAATAAAACACTGTTGATGGGGGATAAAACACTATGAAAAGGAACAGTATATTATATGATAAAAACAATATAGGAAGATATAACACTATCTGTTTACTGTAAGACACTATACAGAATAAAACACTATTGATGAGGAAAAAACACTAGTAAAAGGAACAGTATATTACATGATAAAACACTATAGAAAGATATAACACTATCTGTTTACTGTAAGACACTATACATAATAAAACACTATTGATGGGGATAAAACACTATGAAATGGAGATTAAAGATACCTGTACATAATGTAACACTATTGACTGGGGAATATAACACTACAACAAGAACTTACCGTAAACAATTAAATGTATAGAAGAAATCGAATTCGAATCACATCCCTAATATATCGCCTGATATTTTTGGCAGTTATCTTTGAAAATCAATTAATTGATAAGAATGGATAATTACTAATATACCCTTTTGAATTAATTAAGATAAGGGACACTTGTCATTCACAAATTATTTCTCACACTTCTCACAAAAGTTGGACTTTTTACAGGATCCTCTACCTATATATATATATATATATATATATATATATATATATATATATATATATATATATATAGGGAGAAGATCATGCGAGAACCACCCCTTATTGCGAGAATCGCGAGAACCAATGTGAACACAAACAAAAATGCCTAAAAATAGCTAAAAATCACACAATTTTCTTTTAATATTTTTTATATAAAAATCGCTACTTTTCGAAGCCAAAAAAAAATTAATTTTTTTTTTTTAAAAAAAAAAAATTTTTTTGCCACTAAAAGTAGCAATTTGAGCATAAAAAATATTTAAAAAAAAATTAGATTTTTTTTAGGTTTTTTGAGGGTTTAGTTTTTAGCATTTTAGCTTGGTGGGGGGGGGGGGGGTTAGGTTTTTAGTGGGTGGGGGAGGGGGGTTTAGGTTTTTTTTTTTTTTTTTGGGGGGGGGGGGTTAGGTTCTTTTAGGTTTTTTAGCTATTTTAGGTTGTGTTCACATTGGTTCTCGCGGTTCTCACAATAAATGGAGTTCTCGCATGAGCCCCTCCCTATATATATATAGGGGAAGGTTCATTTGAGAAGAAAATTTAATTGAGAAGAAAAAGAACAAATGGTACAATTGTAAAACATTAAATACTTTTTCACTTATCTCATTTATTATTATTTTTGACTAATTAATTAGTCATAAAAACTATGATCCTTCACACTAATGATTTTTGACTACACACATCAAAAGTTACCATACACATTTCAAAATTTACCCTACACATGTTGAAATTTATCCTACACAACCAGTGATTTATCATATACACATTGTAATTTATCCTACACTCAAAATTATTATATTTTATTTTTTTTGAAAAAAAATATATATTTTGAAGATAAGTTACAAATTTTAATGTAGTTAACTATTAAAGAGGAATACTACTAATTAATGATCTTTGTAGATTTACCATATTACCTTTTTAGTAACATTAAATACTTATATTAAATGAAGTAAAATGAAGCATTATTATTGGTTGAAATTTCTTCTTTTTTCTTCTTACAAAAAGTTTATTCTCATTTGAACTCTCCACTATATATATATATATATATATATATATATATATATGAATTGAATTGTTTATGATGTCAACTAGTTTTTAAAACCGTTTCAATCGACAGACTAATAAAACGACATGTTCGATAACCAGTCCAATTATAAAATTAGATTTAATAGATGGAATATTGTTATGTACGCAATTATAAAGTTATTATGTAATTTGATTAAGAAAATGGAAACAAGATCTAATTGTAATGATCAAAAATATTTATTTCATAGTTTCTATCCTGATATATAATATAAACATATAAACATTAAATAAATCTCTATGATTTTTCTAGAATAAAAACTATAAAAGGGGTTTTACCTTCTATATAATATAAACATTAAATAAATCTCTATGATTTTCGATAATAAAAACTATAAAGGGGTTTTATACTTTTACCTCCTAAAAAGTAAAAATTACCAATGGTCTTCAACGAAATATCAAACTAGTTTCTGTAAATTTTCATCTATCGGTAATCCAAAAAGTCACGTTTTGGACTTTTTAATATAGTTCCCATACATTGCTTTTCTTATTCTTATGTTTTTTCTATAAAAAAAGTGATCATGATTAACATGAACACTACTGAAATTACATCTTAACATTTGTCTTGAAACATTATAGAACAAATTAATTGATTCAATTATGTAAAATATAAAAATCCCCAAATGCTTATGAATCCCAGAATTCATGAAATCTAATTGATCAACAATTGCCTTCTATCAACAGAAATTGATAGAGGGTTTTTGTAGAGCTCGAAAAATAAAGCAAGATAGAAACAAGAATCAACCGAAAAGGTTAAGTATTGAAAGAGAAATCGTAGAGAAATTCCAAACCCTAAAAAGAAGAATCTTGACTTGTAGAAAGTTTTAGTGAAATTGGTTGTTATGCAAAAGTAAAGGAAGGTTTTCATTTTTTTTTAACGGCTAATTTCTTTAATCCCGTATCGTCTGTGGGACTTGAACCCAAGACCTTCCCCTTCCCAACTTAAGTGTTTTAAAGGCTTTGCCTTTGCCAATGGACCACCACCCCATTGGTGGAAGGTTTTCATTTAATATCATAATTTATTCTCATTCAATATAATTGTTTTACTAAATTAATCATTCAATTTATGGTGGTTAGTTACATGAGGGGAAACCCAAAAGCTCTTAAAGGTTCTCTTAAACATATTTAATGATTTTAATCAATGGAAGGGAAACTCAAAAGCACCTAAAGGTTTTCTTAATATATTTAATGATTTTAATCAAATCAATTTAAAACCTAATAGCAGTTTCATACTAAATTCTATTTACTTGTCAAGAACATCCAATTCAATGGCTATTATTTATATAATAATGTTACTTCTCATGAACCATTTAGCACAAACAACCATCTTACTTATAAATTGATTTATATATTAGTTTTAAGAATTACATAACATTGTAAAATTTCATATATGGTTCTAATTTCAAAATTAACAATAAATATTGTAGTAATAAAGTAATAAAACTATAAGAAAACTGTATATAATATTTTATATTAGAGTTTACTGTTCAAATCAATCATTTATTAATATATAGGTGAATAAATGAATATCTATTAAATCGTTTTCGTGTTTTCTCTTCTGAACTAATTTAATAATTTAAAATAATAAAAGATAATAATGAAAGTTCGCATTTTTATTTATTACGTTTTCGGATCCGGTTTACAAATTGATTCGGGTTTTCTAGGATTCGTTTTTTCGTAGATGTTATAATATTTGAATTCGGATTTAGAAAAAACTTTTACACACTTGTCTCATTTCATTGTTCATCTTATGGAATCTTGTACCAACATTGTCTTCAATTAAGTTCATGGTTGTGGGGCTTGTGTATGGTTGATTTCCAGAAGATTAGAGGCTCAAAAACCTCAAGAACTACTGCCCCAAAGGTTTCCAAACAACCTATAAGGTGATGGAACCATCCAAGCTTTCAACCTTCAATGTTGAAAGACTTGTATTTTGGTTAAATGTGAACAATGGAAGCCTTGGCTTTCCATCTATGATTCCACCACCTCACTTAGTTAATCCATCTTTCTTTAACCTAAGTCATCAAGTAAACTTTCTAGCAACAAAGTGTCCAAACTACACCAAGTCTCCAAACATTTGTCATGATTGGAATGCACTAGTCTAGTTTGAGTTTCACTTAATTACTTGATGATTTAGATGAATAGTTACTTGTACATTTTTTATTTTATTCACTACCAACCGAAATCATCAACTAAGTTGATGATTTTGTGCTTTGATGAATCATATAATAAGGTTTAATGGATAAACATCATCCTACTTGTAAACGCCTAAAATCTTACTTAAAAACATAATAAATTCAAGCATGACAACAAAACGGGTCAAAACTTAAAACTTATAATATTGACCACAAAATTAAAAAAAAAAAAAACAAAACATGAACCATACTAACGACATAAATAAAGTTTACATCCTAGTTTCAAGATAACCATCATGATCTTTATACAACAAAACATTCCGAAAATTTTTAAAATTAACATTCACCCACTAAACATGACATAAAAGTTTTCTACAAAAGTTTTTGACCCACTTAGTCGAGTATCATCGCGAAAGCATTTGAGATGGTCTGTTCGTCCCGAGCTTGCCATCTATCTAATTAGAGGATTTACCTATCATCAAAAACATGTCCATTAGTTACATAATTATGTAAGGATGCTAAAAGTTCAAAAATCTAATCTTTAAATATATCATAAACATTCAATCTTTATCACTCAAATTTCATAAACTCTCTAAAACGATTTGACCTTATAACTCCTATCTTTTCCATACTTACGAATGCCATTCATTAGTTCTTTCAAGTTTGCCATGAAAGCTCGCCCATCTAAAACACGCTTAGTTATAACACCTTAAACCAATCATTTATTCGATGTTGTTACTCAGTTAACCCATTTATTGGGTCATAAACTATAAGGGTCAAGTTTGCTAGATTACATATCCGTCAAATTACGATGCGAAAAGCATATCTACGTAGTGAACTACTTATAGTTAAGGGAACGGACTTACATAATTATCATTCTTCATCATACTACCATTATAAGTGGGTTTCACTTGAATCATTAATATAATCAAAATTCAAGCACAATTCATCTTCCACATAATGATCCTATTCAATATTCATTCTAAATTTCATTCAATTTCATAGATTAATCATAACCCTCTTATGAAAGTTCATCAAATCATAAAATTCAACTTACCTCTTGATAGACTAGTTTAGATGATCGATTTTAAGAGTTCATACATTGGATTTGGCCATGATTTCCCTTCTAATTTCCTGATTTTGTGAAGATAAGGGCTTTACCCTTCCTTTCTCTTGCTCCAGAAGACACCCACGCTGATATGTGTGTGGTGTTTTTTTAGTTGTTTTATAAAAATTATATTTCCTTCTTTCCCATTTGGCCCCTCAAGTATGAACTCTTATTTTAAAATGACTAAAACTTGACTATGGGACACACACACACACACACACATATATATAGGGTCAGGATTTAGAGAAAACAATGAAAAGTGTGAGAACGGTGAGAACGCTTATGGATCGTCCGATCAAAACAATCTATGGACTAGATTGGCGCGGTGGCGTTTTCGTAAATAACACGAATTCTATTGAGTCGACGCGCTTCATTAAGGGTAAAAAGGTCTTTACACTTCTATACCAAAAACGCCAACTAATGAATAAAACGCCGTTATTGACCAAAACGCATCCCTATATAAACAAAACATTCTCATACATAAGAACACAGCTCCCCCAACCTGAAAACGCCATATTTCTACTATATAACATTCATCTTACAATGCCAAAAAATCCAAAGCATCAAACACAACTACTCAAAAACGCCATATTTTACTATATACAAGTCATCTTAGAAAACGCCAAATCTCCCAAATATAAAAAATTTCCAAAAAATGGACTTTTCTTTCGGATACACTATTTCCTCAGAAAAACGCCAAAAATGCCAAAAATCGTTAATGGTATAGTCAATATTGTTCTACACGAAGTTTCGGAAAATGCATTCTTTCCTGAGGTGCTACGACTCAAATAACATTTTGCTAAAATAGATGGACAAAACTTCAAGAAAAAGATACTGGGGTCAGACTTATGTCAGTTTTTGTGTTTTGTTATTGATGAATATTATAATGGCAAGAATTAGACGAATGACACTGATGAGTGGTTTGAAGATACATATTCAAACAAAAAAACTCATGTCATATTGCCTTTCCAAACGGCCAAAAAAACACAAGCATGACAAAGCCAAACCGCCAGTGAACATGTTTCAAAGAAGAAAGAGACTGACGACAGTGAAGATTTGAAAGATGAATTGTTTCTATTTTTATTTTTTTAATTTTCTTTTTCTGTTGTTTCTTATGTATTTTTCAACTTAGAATAAAAAAATAACATTATATTAATAAAACGCCAAAAGTCTTAATTATTGTGAAACGCCATAATGAAGTAAAACGCAAAAAACTACCAACCTATAATAAAAGTAATTTAGAGAAGAATTATTAAAAGCTAAAAATGGGAACAAATGCCAAAATCTACTTAAAGCCATTAAAAACGCCAAACTTGGAAGATGGAATGTCTAAGACCATAAAAACCTGAACAAAACTAGTAAAAAATACACACAGTAACAGAGAAGACCGCTACTTAATTAATATCATTTATTATAAATAAAAATCCCGCCTAAACTACGCGCCAAAAACATCCTATTAGAGAGACGTATCTGCACAATCAACTGATCACACCACCAAAAAAATAAACGTCATCTTTCCAACACTTTAAAAGCCAAAAAAGATACTTAAAAAAGCCACAGATGCGGAACGTGGTTTCTTCTTTATTGAGTATTGTTCTGCATGAAGTCTCACTGAATGGATTCTAATCTTAGGTGCCTATATCTATAAGCTTTTGCTGAATGAGACGGACAAAATTTCATGAGAAAACGAAGAAAAAAAGACTTTTACCCCTTAATGAAGACGAGCATTATGTAGGAAAAAAGGATCTACATAAGGTATTCAAAAACAGGTTCAAAACGCCAAAAATGTTAAAGCAGAAGAGGCTGATGGCAATGAAGATTTGGAAGAGAAATTAGATTATAATTTTTATTTTTCAGTTTCTATTGTTTGTTATCTAATTCTCTGATTTTATTATCTAATTCTCGACTAAAAAAAATAATATAAAACACCAAAAAACAGCAAACGACTGATAGTGTGAAAACTAAGAGAATGGATGCTAGCAAAGCACAATGTTGCTATAAAACGCCAAAAAACGCCAAACAAGGTATTAATGAAAAATCAACACTAATTCACCGATGAAATTGAACGAAACAGTAATTGCTAAACAGTAAAATGAAGAGACGGTAACATTATTACCAAACATTAATTAAATTAAATGCGAATACATGGATAACTGAATTTATTTATCTTTTCAAAACGCCATAATTGTCTGTTAAATTATAGACCTGTATCCTACTTTGATATAATAAACATCAAGAAAAATTACTGATGTTTTTTACATCATAGATAGGCATCCTCATTTAAAAATAAAAAATAAAAACGCCAAAACAAAACTAAAACGCCAAAAATATTAACTGTGATCTTGATCTACAAACAATAAAATGCGGCGTATTTATTAAACGCCAAAAAAATGGAAACAGGATGTGACACGCGTTTAAAAAAGAAATATGAAAGGACAAAAAAGCCCCTCCGCCCTTTTCTAGGCCGTGTGACACGTGTTAGGCCAGGAAGCGTTCTCACCGTTCTCACACTTTTGAGCGTTTTCTCCTGATCCCATTTCTATATATATATATATATATATATATATATATATATAGAGAGAGAGAGAGAGAGAGGCCGGTTATTATACAATACCCCTTGTCCTACAAATTGTACGCGATGACCCCTACCGTTAGATCTTCTGTCTATCAAACTCGGGCATGTTCATAAAGTCGCATGGGACTCACAAACTCTGACTCACAAAAATGGTTGTTCGCATGTTATGTCCAAAATCGCATGGGTTCACAAACCCTGACATTTTCATAAATCGCATGGACTCACAAACTCTGACTCACAAAAAAAGGTTGTTTGCATGTTATGTCCAAAATTGCATGGCTTCACAAACCCTGACATTTTCATAAATCGCATGGACTCACAAACTCTGACTCACAAACCCTGATATTTTCAAAAATCGCATGGACTCACAAACACTGACTCACAAAAATGGTTGTTCGCATGTTATGTCCAAAATCGCATGGCTTCATAAACCCGGACTCATAAACTTGGATACTAATCACGTACGCATAGGAAAAATGAATCAGGGACATGTGTAGGGCTATTATCGTTGCATACCTAATGTATTGTCACACCCCAACCGATGGCGGAATCATCGGGATGAGACGAAAGAGATTGCAAGAGACTTCATAACACAATTTGTGACAATATTTAAATCAACCGTTTTCATTTCATAAGTCAAATTGTCAACATTACATAGAAATCTCAAATAACAACATGTTCATAACATAATATAACAAGACAAAATTTGATACAACAATTTAAACCTAAGACGTCTAAATGTGTATCTAGGCATCATTGCTACTTCGTTTCATAGCATCATCATCCTCAACCTGTAACATGTTTAAAATAAAGTTCAATGCAAAAGCAAAGGCGAGTACACAAGGTTTGAATAAGTATAGCATAAGTATAAAAGCATTTTACTCGAATCCACATGGCAATTTGTAAACAAGGTAACTAGCACGCATAACAATACGTCAAACCCAAGTGTCCACTAGTATTTAGCATCCCTCGCCACAAAAGTGACAAGACCGTTTAGTATAAAGGCTTAACAAGACCCCGACGGGTGGTGTGCTACTCCTATAGCGCTATACATGTTAAGTTGAGGGCTTAGCAAAGTTAATGACATAAAGCATGTATAATCTAGTATGAACCTAAGTAAACAAGTAGCATGTATATAGGATTGAGCGTAAAACAATGTTTAAGTGTGTGAAAGTGTATTTTGTATATTAAGATGTTACAACCCAAAGTGTTTAAAAGGAAATGGGTCAAGTGTTCTCACGGTTTTGCAAGTCTTAAATTTGAGAATCCGCGAGTGATTTGTTTGTTGATTAGGAGGTTGGAACACCAAGTCCTTCTACACGAAGTAAACAAGGGGTATGAGTTTAGGAATTCGGAAGATTTAGGGATTTAGGAAGTTAAAACACAAGAACATATGTATTCGAAAGTAATCATCCTTTAACACAAAGTACTTGTTCTTAACACTATGAAACCTCAAGGGTTAATGTTTTCATGAGTAGTATACTCATTAGAATCGCAACAAGTCTTATGTCTTGGATGATGTTATTCTAATACTTTGAAGAATGAACACAAGTTCACCATCATGGGTTCGAATATTGAATAGTATATATATGTATAAGTATTATATGTATTGTTATGTCCAATAGTCAAGCATGAGGTAGAAGATTAAATCTTCATTTAGGTACCTCTAGTATCATGGAAATCATGTAGGAGGTAGGAAGAACAAGCTTCCATTTAGGTACCTCTTATGGTTCACCACTACACTTGATGTAAAAACAAACAAGGAGGGTCATGAACTAATATTAATACAAGAATAATAAACAACTACACTATGAGAAATCATCAAGTAATGTGGGGATTCTATGTTGGACAACCCATGTTAGTCCATAATCACACCTTTATCGAGCTTGAAGCTTGAACATCACTTGTGGGTTAAAAACCCTAAACAAAACAGAATATATGTAAGGTTTAACCTCTGATTTCAAATGTCTCAGCCCCGTTTTAAAGCTTCACTAACCATAGAAGTGGTTATAAGCATAAGGACGTGGGGTTGAGTGAGTTAGACTCGAGTTTAATCAAGTATAAACAAAGTTAAATGAAATCAGATTCAAATAGTGAACTTTGGAGGCTATTTGCCGGAGTTCCAAGGGCTTATTTACTGTGAAATACCCATGGAATTGAAGCTAAGGTCGATCCAAGTGTTCTGGAAAAAGAATGAGCTAAAAAGGATAAGAAATGAAGAAGTTATGCTCACTTTAGTGGAGCTTGATGCTTCTGTCTGAACTTGAACTTGCAGCTATGATTTTGGGAGCTTGAGAGTGATTTGAGAGTGTTTGTAAAGTGCAAATGACTTGGGAGGCACTTGGTATTTATAAGGAAGTGATTAGGGTTGGTTTTGATGGGTTATTTAATGCTAAAATGAGTTTAAACTTCAAACAACACCGAAAATCGCACTCAAATTCGCCACTGATCAAAGGAGTCTGATCTATGAGTTTTCTCGCGGGCCACGTAGGGAGGGGGATAAGTGTACTCGGGCCATGACAAGGGAGGAGGGCCAAGTTTCATTTAATTACAAATAGGCCCCTCCAGTTTGTTATTTTGTGTTTTTAAGCGATTTAGGGACTAGTTTCGCCATACAAGCATAGTTTAAGGCCAAATAAAGTATGATGAGCATAATCAAAGTATAATTAAGCATATGAATGTCGTATTTAAGTATCGTATACGTTCATAATACGTTTTATGCACAAGTTTCACGTATTTACAAGTTTAGCACATAGTTTCCAAGAATTACGAATAAGCATCAATTGTTTCACGAAATCGAATGTATGAGCATGTATAAAGTATATAAATCTTGAGATTAAAGAAATACGATTTTCATTTATGATCCAAGTCTCGGATTTTACAACGATTACAAAGAAAGAACGATTACAAGAACACAAGGCTTCCAAAAATGGAAATACAAGTAAGACTTTCTAAATAAGGAAAGTACAAAGAAGCAGGGCGTTACAGTCACCCCTCCTTTAGGAAATTTCGTCCCGAAATTTAGGAAGATGTAGCAAAAAGATGCGGATACTTCGTCTTCATGTGACTCTTGAGTTCCCAAGTGAATTCGGCGCCACGTTTACCTTCCCATCGAACCTTGACGATAGGAATTTTACTGCGCCTCAATAACTTGACTCCTTGATCCATGATTTCGACGGGTTTTTCCACAAAATGAAAGGTCTCATTGATTTGAAGGTCCTTGAGTGGAACTTGAAGCCCTTCGTCAGCTAGACACTTCTTTAAGTTGGACACGTGGAAGACAGGATGTACATTGTTGAGTTCTTCAGGCAGGTCCAGTCTATACGCAACCTTGCCAATCCTTTCGACAATCTTTAAAGGACCAACGTAACGTGGTGCGAGTTTCCATTTCTTACCAAATCGAACTACGCCCTTCCAAGGGGATACCTTGAGAAGTACCAAGTCACCTGTCTCGAATTCCAAGGGTTTGCGACGCTTGTCAGCGTAACTCTTTTGTCGGCTCCTGGCTTTCAGTAAGTTATCTCGAACCTATAAAATCTTGTCCGTTGCTTCTTGTATAAGCTCGGGACCAGTGAATTGAGATTCACCAATCTCGTTCCAACAAATAGGCGAACGGCACTTGCGACCATACAATGCTTCGAAAGTTGCCATTTGAATACTCGCATGATAACTGTTATTGTACGAGAATTCGATCAAAGGCAAGTGTGAGTCCCATTTGCCACCAAAATCTATTACGCAAGAACGAAGCATATCCTCTAAAGTTTGGATTGTACGCTCGGTTTGACCGTCTGACTGAGGATGAAAAGCAGTGCTAAGGTTAAGAACAGTACCCATAGCAGATTGAAAAGTTTGCCAAAGACGGGACGTAAAATGCGCATCACGATCGGAAATGATGTCAATGGGGATACCATGACGACAGATGATCTCATCAGTGTAGATTCTAGCCAATTTCTCGACTTTGAAATCTTCACGAATGGGAAGAAAATGAGCTGATTTGGTCAATCGATCAACGATCACCCAAATACTGTCATGACCAGAATAAGTACGAGGAAGTTTAGTGATAAAGTCCATGGCAATGCTCTCCCATTTCCAGACAGGAATTTCTGGCTGTTCGAGCAAACCAGAGGGACGTTGATGTTCGGCTTTGACCTTCGAACAAGTGAGACATTTTGCAACGTAGGAGGCGATATCCCTTTTCATCACAGGCCACCAATAGGACGCACGCATATCATGGTACATCTTATCAGCACCAGGATGGACAGAGTATTTTGATTTATGCGCCTCGTTCATCAGAAAGTCTCTAAGTTC
The DNA here is from genome assembly GCF_002127325.2 of Helianthus annuus. NCBI lineage: Eukaryota > Viridiplantae > Streptophyta > Magnoliopsida > Asterales > Asteraceae > Helianthus > Helianthus annuus. The sequence continues at coordinate 102,372,284 of NC_035446.2, read as the reverse complement.
TTCGCGATTAGGAATCTAGATACGATTGAGATAGTATAGAATACCATCAGATTTGGACACGAGATCATGCTCCATAGCGCCTTGTATCTCTACAGAGAGATTACCTTCGTTCATAGAGGCATATTGGGCTTCACGAATGCGGCATTGAAGATCGTTAACGATTTGGAGACAACGGACACTCTTCACATGAGTTTTACGACTAAGAGCGTCGGCTACTACATTCGCTTTACCTAGGTGGTATTTGATTTCGCAGTAGTAGTCGTTTAACAGTTCCACCCAGCGACGTTGATGCATGTTCAGTTCCTTTTGGTTGAAGATATGTTGAAGGCTCTTATGGTCGGTGAAGTGTAACACCTCGTAAAATCACGTCCAATGATGTATTGACACGTGTAATAAACCCCAGTAAAGTCAAACGTTGAATTTAAGGGACTAATTTTTCGAAAAATAGAAAACTTTGATTATGAAAGGACTAGAAGTGTTAACATACCTAAAATAAGTTTCTAAATAACCTCTTACGGTATTTATATTCACAAATGAGCCACTTGTTGATCGAGTGTAGTCGTTTGCGTAATTAATTGAAAGTTTGCGCAATGAAGGGGTAAAAGCGTCAACCTGTTAATTCTTACCTCTGAGTGACCTTTTAAAAAACCAAGAGCTTCATGATATTTGATTATACTCTCGGGAATGTCAATTATTGGCCGTATAAGGTTTTATGCCTTTAAGTGACGTTACGCGCAACTTTGCAAGTTTAACGGGTTAAAAGTGTCAATATGTTTAATTATACCTCTGAATGACCTTTTAGTGAACCCGACGCATCGTGATGTTTAATAATACTCTCAAGAATTCCTAATATGGATTAGATAAGGCTTCGATGCTATTAAACGATGATATGCGCAAGTTTGCGCATTAGAGGGACCAAAAGCGTCAACTTTTGAATCTACGCCTTTTGGTGACCATTTAAGCGAACGAGAGCGTAACAAAATTTAAGCACATGCTTGGGAATACCCATTATGGGCCATGAAAGGCTCGGATATCATTAGACGACATTTCGCGCTACTTTGTTCGATTAAAGGACTATTTGCGTTAAACTGCAAAAGTATATCGAATCGGATGGTAGCGAACATTCCAGAACTTGACTATAAGTTAAAATACCATAAATATCCTTTACATAGCTTAGAAATAGGCTTTGAGGGGTCCGGCGTGCAAAAATAAACTTTTAAGTCAAACAGGGACTAAAAGCGTCAAAAAGTGCATAAGTTTGCATTTTCGCGCATATCTTACGTTCTGAATACATCCGGACATTCAAAAATTTATGTAATCACTAAAATATTTTATTCTAGTGTTTGGCATGATAAAATTCCGTTCGTTGCGTAATTTGGATCGTCTTTCGCGTCCGTTCGTGTTTCGTCGTAATTAGCCGAACAACGTGACCGTACGGCCAAACGAACCCACATCCGAGATATTTTTGGGCATGTTTTATGTTCCCTATGTTTAGGCATCATTGTAGAGCCTTGAAATGAGGTTAACGGGCCTTATACATGGCAGAAAGGGTCTTTTAAGCATGCAGGGACTGATTATGTAATACTACCAAACTGTTTTGGCTGGACCTGAAGTTCAGGCGGGCCGCGTAGCCCATGTAGGTATCCTACGCGGGCCGCGTAGATCAGAACAGTTGCAGAAACATGTTCCTTCTGCTGGTTTTCTTCAAAACTAGTTTCCATACTCACATGTTTCAATCTAGGGGCTTGCCCACTGAATTATAAAACCATTGTACACATGTTATGATCTGGTTATACCTCCTGACACTTGTCACGATCCTATGAGATCCTGAAAACTATATATAGGAGGTGGGTTTCACTTGTTCTTTCACATCATTTCTCCAAAATCTGCTATGTCTCTGATTCTAAGAGGGTCTTGAGCTTCTTGAGAACCTCCTTCTGTCCATTGGACCCTTCGTAAGTGCCCTTTCATGTCTAGTTAATGTTGTTTGGCGATTAAAGCCGAAAAGTCAAGCATTTGCGATAAACGCTTTGACTTTTAAGCGATCGAGCCATTGTTCGCAACAAACATGGCTACGTGATCGTAATTAGGTAGGTATTAAACCCTCAAAAGGGCACCTCCTAATTACCACGTTTGCTTAGTTAATTGTCGGGTCAAAGTAATTAAAATAAAAGTTAAACGAGTCGTTTTTAAACAAAATTCATAACTAATGTTGTAAAGGCAATAAAATCGGTTTTGTCACATTAATAACTTGGTAAATATTAGTTGAACGTGTCAAAGCATGTTCAACCCGACAATTCTGAGTTTAGGCTCGGTTCGGAACCGAAAGTCGCAAAAGTAGACTTTTGCTTTGACTTTCAGTTCTGACCCGATTTAGCTTAGTTTAGATATGCCTTAGGATTCCTTTAGGACCGTATTATATGTTAGTATAACCTTCCAAGGTTATACAACATGGTTCCATAGATATCCTAGTTCATTGCATGTTTCCGTTATATGCTTAAAGTTGACTATTATGCCCTTGCGATATTAAAACGAGATTTTTGAAAATGTGAGAGGACAAAAACCTTTATTACTGATTTATAAACATGTCCTTAAAATTTCACATCAGTTGGTGGTCTAAAATGGGAGTTATGTTCAATATCGTAAATTAAAGCCTTTTTATTAATTAAACAGCAATTTCGGCATAAAACCTATTAAACTCAAATTTTGACACCAAACCTTTTACCCACTGATGTAATATAATATTTTTGGATTTTTGGAGATTTTTATTTATTTTTAAACTGATCATAACATAGGGTTCTCGCATAGACTCGGTACTTGACGATAATGCCCTTTTCGCTAATAAAATGAGTTTTACACATCCTTTACATACCAAACCTTTTTCTACTGACTTTATATATTAAATAAGTTATTTTAAACAGTAAAGGCTGATTAAAATCTCAGATTTCCTTAATCAACCCAAAAATCGTCAAATACCGACTTTTATGCGATTTAGGCGAATAGTATGGTTTAAAACCATATTTAGCACCTAAAGCTTGTTACCTACTGATGTTATGAATAAATTTTTATACTTTAACAGTAAGTAAAAGTTTTGAACTCAGATTTCCAAATTTGACCTTTAAGACTTATGAAAAATGACCAAAATGCCCCTATGGTGCATAGTTTGGCCATAAATGATAAAATTCACACATATATGATATTTTACTGATATAACCTACTAAAATAATTTTTTTTACTAATCATTTTAGACTAGAACCTCAGATTGTCATTTAACCTCTTTTATAATCTTTAAAATGACCAAAATGCCCTTTCGGGGCTTAATTTGATTTTAAATTCGTTTTGGGCATAATGGAAGATATCCTACTGATATCACAACATATTTAAGGCATATTAACTTGTGAAACATGTTCATGACTCATTTGGTTACCCGTTATCAATGTTGTAGAAGGCGCTAGGCGCTAGTCGGGCGGTGAGGTACTGCCTAGGGATTAATCGGGATTAATAGGGATTAATCGGATTGGACTTTTTAAGTATAATTTTACAAATTTATATATATATATATATATATATATATATAGATAGATAGATAACTTTATACTTTTTATTAATAAATCTACAAGTTTAGGAGATAACTTTATACTTTTTATTAATAAATTTAAAAGTTTAGGAACCATATGTAAACTAGTGAAACATAGAGAGGGTTAAATGTTAAAATATCTAAACTCAAATGTTAAAATAGGTTTATAACTAAAATTTGGGCTTTAAACCATGGGCCAGGTTTCAAAAATTGTGTTTTTTGGGTCAAAAAACATGTTTTTTGACCCAAAAAACATGGGCCCGACTAGTCCGATTTTGACCGATTTTGTCCGACTTTTACCGAATTTGACCGATTTTGACCATAACCGATTTTTTGACCGACTAGCTTAAATTTAGTCAGTAACCCACCGACTAGCGCCTAGGCGCCGATTAATCGGCCGCCTAGGCCGATTTCTGCAACATTGCCCGTTATGCATTTTACGCATTCGGTACGGTTTATGTAACTAGTTTACATGAATTAACCGAAACGGGTCAAACCTTATCATTTTCACTTCAAAATCCAGAATGTGTTTAGCTTGCCAATATTATACAAGTCTTCATACTTGTCGGGTCTAAATCACGTTCTAATCCGGTCTTCGCTTACTCTTGTGTTTCGAACCATAAATCTTTCCTTAAAACTAACTGGTCTGAGTTACAACTTAAATAAGACCCGTTAGGAATCTAATAGGTTAATAAAACATTCGTTCCAGATTGAGAGCCCCAGTAGAGGTACTTGTGCTTGCTGATTTGAATATACGGCTGAGAATAAAATTACATTTTAGCTCAGGTAAATACTTTTAACTTATTTTCCCTATACGGGCTTGGGATACGATATTATAAAAATACCGCTTGGTCGGGTATTGAATGTTTAATCATATAGTGGTTAAATTATTGAGGTAACCCGTTTTAATCTGTCTTGTTTGAAATAAAGCCTTTGGGGGTTAATGACCATGTCCCGGATATCCTTGGCATCATTATTAAGAAAATGGCCACGTCTTAAGCATGTGGTGTAGGCATACACCTGACAGTTGCGTAAGAAAAACGGTATCTCACTCTCTTGTGGGCCTATACTTCTGGTGTGTCTGTTAATCTTGACTCGATTTCTACATCGGGCCCTGAATGTATAACGAACATGTAAATCTGTATACAAGATTATTTTTATATAATTGTCCCAAGTTAAAAAGGATATTTGTGCCTTGTGCATTTAAATCAATTTTCATAAATGTTTTCAAAAGAGTTAGTTAATTGTATTTACCAGTGTAAACTGACGTATTTTCCAAAAAGATTAAGTGACAGGTACTGTATGTAATTGGCTGGGAGCTCAGGGCGTTAATAGGGAATTTTGCAAGTTCTAGATGTCTAAAGTCTGTTGAACAGTGTTTATCTTTCTGTTTTAAGATCCGCCTGTGGATCCATCTTACAATTCGTTTGTAATATTGATGTTACTTTTGAATCGGTTTGTAATATATTTACTTTAGACTTCCGTTGTGCATTGAACTGTGATTATTTGACTATGATGATATCAACTACATCACGATACTCCCCACCGGGCCTACCGGTAATATGTGGAAATATCGGGGTGTGACATGAAGACCTCACACTTAGTACCATAAAGGTAGTGTCGCCAAACCTTCAATGCAAAAACAACTGCGCCAAGTTCAAGGTCGTGAGTAGTATAGTTCTTTTCATGTATTTTGAGTTGTCTCGACGCATAAGCGATGACCTTGTCTCGTTGCATAAGCACACAACCAAGTCCAAGGTGTGAAGCACCGCAGTATACGGCGAAGTCATTGTTACCATCAGGAAGCGCGAGAATAGGAGCATTACAAAGCATCTCCTTGAGCGTTTGAAAAGATTTCTCTTGCTCGATACCCCAAACAAAAGTTTTCTCTTTTTTAGTCAAGGAGGTCAAAGGAACAGCGATCTTCGAAAAGTTAGAGATAAAACGACGATAGTAACCAGCAAGACCAAGAAACGAACGAATTTTAGATGGAGATTTAGGCACGATCCAGTTCTTCACAGCTTCGATTTTGCGGGGTCAACGTGAATACCAAGTTCGTTGACAGTATGACCCAGGAATTGAACCTCTTTTAACCAAAATTCGCACTTGGAAAATTTGGCGTATAGATGTTCAGTACGGAGAAGTTAGAGGATAAGACGCGAGTGTCGCTCATGCTCTTCTTGTGTCTTAGAATAGATAAGAATATCGTCGATGAAGATGATCACGAAATGGTCCAAGTACGCTTTGCGCACGCGGTTCATCAAATCCATGAAAACATCAGGTGCGTTGGTCAAACCAAAGGGTATGACCACAAAATTGTAATGACCATAACGCGTACGAAAGGCGGTTTTAGGTACGTTTTCTTCGAGGACTCGAAGTTGATGGTACCCAGAATGAAGATCGATTTTTGAAAAGCAGGTTGCGCCTTGCAATTGATCGAAGAGGTCATCGATGCGAGCAAGAGGGTATCGGTTCTTGACAGTAAGCTTGTTGAGCTCACGATAGTCAATACACATACGGAATGACCCATCTTTCTTTTTGACAAACAAAACGGGAGCGCCCCAAGGAGAAGTACTAGGGCGTATAAAGCCTTTATCAAGAAACTCTTGAAGTTCACTCGAGAGCTATTGCATCTTAGAGGATGCTAAGCGGTAAGGAGACTTAGCGCCAGGCACTAAATCGATGCGAAAATCGACAGAACGAGCAGGGGGCGGACCAGGAAGATCATCAGGGAACACGTCGGGAAAATCACGTATGATGGGAATGTCACTTATGCTTGGGCTTTTATCCTTCTTTTCCACAATGTGGGCGAGAAAGGCCAAAGTACCCTTGTGTAAGCACTTGTTCGCTTGAATGCACGACATGAGCTTGAGACCTTGAGAAGGTTTCTCGCCATAGACATGCAAGGAATCACCATTGGGTAAAGGGAGACGAATAAACTTTTCAGTGCAAACAACTTCAGCACGAACTCGCCTAAGCCAGTCCATACCTACTATGACGTCGAAACTACCCATTTGCATAGGTATGAGGTCGATTGAGAACGTATGATCGTTAAGGATCAAAGAACAATTGGAAAGAACGGAATTGACAGCGACGATTTTACCATCAGCGACTTTGACAACGAAAGATCTTGGCAGCTTAGAGCGTTTACACTTAAGCAAGGATTTGAATTCTAACGATACAAAACTCTTATCAGCGCCAGTATCAAACAGACAAGAAGCATAAACATGGTTCACAAGGAACGTACCAGTAATGACATCATTCGCGTTCTGAGCCTGAGCAGTAGTGAGAAGAAAGGCTCTGCCTTGAGCGGGTTGTTGAGCCTGTTGCTGCTGCTGCTGCTGTTGCGGTCACTGTTGTTGTTGTTGCTGTTGAGGCTGGTTTTGTTGGGGACAGACGTTAGCCATATGGTTGACATCACCACATTTAAAACATGCTCGCACAGGAGCGACTTGGTTCGGGGCTTGGTTGGTAGCAGGGTTTGCAACAATAGCCTGATCTTGGGCAAGCTTTGGATTGTAGCGACAACGATTGGCAAAATGCCCCAGTTTATTACAGGTGGCACATTTGCGACATGGGGTTCTAGTAGGGTGGTGGTAAGAACATTGATTACACTTGGGCCACGACCCAACGTAGTTTCTCTCTTGAGGTCCAAAGGTTGCGGGGAACGGCGGGTACAGTTTGTAAAGGTTGAGGGTTTGGCGGAGTGACGACCGCACAGTTTTGGCTTGAAGCCTTCCGCTTCTTGCCTTTGCTTTTCTTGGTGGATGAGGAGGGTTCAATAGTGGGCTCAACGGTGGCTTGATGGGCAGTTTTCAGTGGGGTTTTCGTGGCATTTCTATGCATGACGTGGTTACTATTCAAACGGGCCGCTAAACGAAAAGTTTCCTCAATAGTGGCTGGGCAAGCAACTTCCATAAGGTTCATGAAGGAATCGGGGCAACAATGGATGTATTTGTTGATGGCTTTTTCAGGTGTATCAACTTGCCTACGACACAGGATGCTAAGTTGTTTGAAACGGATGGTTAAACCATCATTGTCGTCATCCACCTGCTTTAGGTGCCAAAACTCACTCTCTAGTTTCCTTATCTCGTGCGGCGGGCAAAATTCTTCCTTCATAATCTTTTTCAATTTAGCCCATGGCAATGTGTGGGCGGCGTCCTCACCTCTTGTGCCTCGTTCAGAGGTCCACCAATCAAGAGCTCTTGATCGGAACACCCCTGTAGCATTTTGGGTGCGTAGGTCGTCAGGACAACCACTCAGACGAAAGGTGATCTCCATGGCATCAAACCAAGAGAGTAGTGCAGTAGCACCATCTTTTCCAGTAAATTCCAATGGTTTGCAAGCCATGAATTGTTTGAAGAGAAAAGGTGTCTTTGGTTTATCCACCTTGGAGTCCACCGAGCCATGAGGGGAATCGGTGTTGGTTTGAATGCGGCTAACAATGTCAGGTATAACTCGAGCCATTTGGTTAGCCATTTGTTCAGCAATGAGCCCAACTAGCTCTTGTTTGGATATGGATTCGTTGTTGGAACCTTTCTTTGACTTGTCTTCTTTGATGAGCTTGGAGATGCCATCTAGAAGTTCGAAAGAAAAGGAAAGGATGAGACTTGGTCATAAATTTTTAAAATAAGTTTGCAAGTTTAAGTATGCAAGTATGATGTATCACGTATGGTTCACATAATTATCATGAATTCAACATGTATGCGACAAGTATAAACACGTATAATTGCGTAAAAAGAGTATAAATTTAGTTTGTTCACAAGATTCATTATTGTTTTTGATTGCGCGAGACGTGCGAATTGTGTAAGGTTTCGAAACGAACGAGGTAACAAGTATAAAATCACATATAAATTGAATCACATAAAAGAGAGGCTCATAAAACATAGGATTGTTTTGGGTAGAGAAACGTCGACTATTCCAAAGTAAATCGAAAGTCCTTTTAAATTAGAGAAACGTGCTTTGGCCTATAGGTAAGATACTCTCGTCGAGAAGCGATTAACGGTATCTTACCCTTCAAGTTGCTACACGTCTCTAATCGATTGAAACAATCGAAACTTTGGTGAGAATGAAAATCGAGGAATGGGACTCAATCGACAAGGTGCGGGTTTCACCGCTAACTTGACGATTTCGTACCCTAATGTGGTTGGTACTCGTCGGGTCAAAATATAATTTCGATACAATGATGAGGGTCCACTAGAGTTTGAATTGGAAATTTACCATTTAGATGTGGATTTCACTCCTAGCTAAATGGCGAAATTTCGTGCAAAAATAAGAATAAGCGGAATGAGAGTCGTTCACCAAATTGTGGGTTTCACGCCTATTTTGGTAAACTCGTCTCTTTTTTATAAAGAGTGTCTTCAAGTGTATTGTGTAAAATGTCTTAGAAAGACATTATGTAAATATTAAGACCAAGAAGAAGAGAAAGAAGCAAAGTAGGAAGAATAACATTTTAAGCAAGAATCAAGAATGGTCAAAAATATGGTTCCTACTATAGACTAGGTCGAACATAGCAATTCAACCTAATTCCCTATAGTTATGGCTCTGATACTAATCTGTCACACCCAACCAATGGTGGAATCATTGGGATGAGACGAAATATATTGCAAGAGACTTCATAACACGATTTGTGACAACATTTAAATCAACCGTTTTCATATCATAAGTCAAATTATCAACATTACATAGAAATCTCAAATAACAATATGTTCATAACATAACATAACAAGACAAAATTTGATACAACAATTTAAACCTAAGACGTCTAAATGTGTATCTAGGCATCATTGCTACTTCGTTTCATAGCATCATCATCCTCAACCTGTAACATGTTTAAAATAAAGTTCAATACAAAAGCAAAGGCGAGTACACAAGGTTTGAATAAGTATAGCATAAGTATAAAAGCATTTTACTCGAATCCACATGGCAATTTGTAAACAAGGTAACTAGCATGCATAACAATACGTCAAACCCAAGTTCCACTAGTATTTAGCATCCCTCGCCACAAAAGTGACAAGAGCGTTTAGTATAAAGGCTTAACAAGACCCCGACGGGTGGTGTGCTACTCCTATAGCGCTATATATGTTAAGTTGAGGGCTTAGCAAAGTTAATGACATAAAGCATGTATAATCTAGCATGAACCTAAGTAAACAAGTAGCATGTATATAGGATTGAGCATAAAACAATGTTTAAGTGTGTGAAAGTGTATTTTGTATATTAACATGTTACAACCCAAAGTGTTTAAAAGGAAATGGGTCAAGTGTATTCACAGTTTTGCAAGTCTTGAACATGAGAATCCGCGAGTGAGTCGTTTGTTGATTAGGAGGTTGGAACACCAAGTCCTTCTACACGAAGTAAACAAGGCGTATGAGTTTGGGAATTCGGAAGATTTAGGGATTTCGGAAGTTAAAACACAAGAACATATGTATTCGAAAGTAATCATCCTTTAACACAAAGTACTTGTTCTTGACACTATGAAACCTCAAGGGTTAATGTTTTCATGAGTAGTATACTCATTAGAATCATAACAAGTCTTATGTCTTGGATGATGTTATTCTAATACTTTGACGAATGAACACAAGTTCACCATCAAGGGTTCGAATATTGAATAGTATATATATGTATAAGTATTATATGTACTGTTATGTCCAATAGTCAAGCATGAGGTAGAAGATTAAATCTTCATTTAGGTACCTCTAGTATCATGGAAATCATGTAGGAGGTAGGAAGAACAAGCTTCCATTTAGGTACCTCTTATGGTTCACCACTACACTTGATGTAAAAACAAACAAGGAGGGTCATGAACTAATATTAATACAAGAATAATAAACAACTACACTATGAGAAATCATCAAGTAATGTGGGGATTCAATGTTGGACAACCCATGTTAGTCCATAATCACACCTTTATCAAGCTTGAAGCTTGAACATCACTTGTGGGTTAAAAACCCTAAACAAAACAGAATATATGTGAGGTGTAACCTTTGATTTCGAATGTCTCAGCCCCGTTTTTAAGCTTAACTAACCATAGAAGTGGTTATAAGCATAAGGACGTGGGTTTGAGTGAGTTAGACTCAAGTTTAAACAAGTATAAACAAAGTTAAATGAAATCAGATTCAAATAGTGAACTTTGGAGCCTATTTTCCGTAGTTCCAGAGGCTTATTTACTGTGAAATACCCATGGAATCGAAGCTAAGGTCGATCCAAGTGTTCTGGAAAAAGAATGAGCTAAAAAGGATAAGAAATGAAGAAGTTATGCTCACTTTAGTGGAGCTTGATGCTTCTGTCCGAACTTGAACTTGCAGCTACGATTTTGGGAGTTTGAGAGTGACTTGAGAGTGTTTGTAAAGTGCAAATGACTTGGGAGGCACTTGGTATTTATAAGGAAGTGATTAGGGTTGGTTTTGGTGGGTTATTTAATGCTAAAACGAGTTTAAACTTCAAATAACACCCAAAATCGCGCTCAAATTCGCGACTGATCAAAGGAGTCTGATCTGGGAGTTTTCTCACGGGCTGCGTAGGGAGGGGGTTAAGTGTATGCAGGCCATGACAAGGGAGGAGGGCCAAGTTTCATTTAATTACAAAAAGGCCCCTGCAGTTTGTTATTTTGTCTTTTTAAGCGATTTAGGGACTAGTTTCGCCATACAAGCATAGTTCAAGGCCAAATAAAGTATGATGAGCATAATCAAAGTATAATTAAGCATATGAATGTCGTATTTAAGTATCGTATACGTTCGTAATATGTTTTATGCACAAGTTTCACGTATTTATAAGTTTAGCACATAGTTTCCAAGAATTACGAATATACATAAATTGTTTCATGAAATCGAATGTATGAGCATGTATAAAGTATATAAATCATGAGATTAAAGAAATACGAGTTTCATTTGTGATCCAAGTCTCAGATTTTACAACGATTACAAAGAAAGAACGATTACAAGAACACAAGGCTTCCAAAAATGGAAATACAAGTAAGATTTTCTAAATAAGGAAAGTACAAAGAAGCAGGGCGTTACATGTATGATTAGGGTATTTGTATTCTACACTTCCTATATATATATATGTGTGTGTGTGTGTGTGTGTGTATGTGTGTGTATAAAAATCCTATAATAAACCGACACCCTCCTGAATTTTTCTAACACCCTAATATATTTTAAAATACCCTTATATGTTTTTAAAATACACCTCATACGTGAAAACCGAGCCCAAAATATGATATAACATTAAAAATAAAATAAAAACAAAATTCTGGCATCGCTCGTGGGCCGCATAGAAGTAAGCATAAGCTTACGCGGGCCACGACAACAAGGCGATCAGGCGACCTCCGGTGTTGCCACGTGTCATCATCGTGGCAGGTCTAGTGGTGATGACCAATCAGGGCTAAGCTCTATACCCCTACTACGTGGGCCGCGTAGCCCGTAGTCTCATCTTACGTGGGCCGCGTGAAACCCAAAATCAGGCCCTATAAGTAGAAGGCATCGGCAGTTCAGTCGAATCGTTCAAATCTCTTTTTCTCTCACAAATTTCTTAATAGTAGAAGCTACACTCGGGTATAATACCCCCCTAAATAATGAAGTTCTGCTCCGTTGTAAGTATCATAACCCCTGGATACGTATTAGATACGCTGCCTGATTGGTCTAGGGTTCCGTAACGGCTGTCGTGGTTCTGCCCGACGTAGTCGTTGGAGTGCCGTCTCGGGGAGGGTATTACTAATGTTAAAATGGGTTATTATACTAACACGTGTGCATTTGTGTAAATTATAGATAATTCTCAGGAAATCCTTACCGAAAACCTAAAACAACAATGTGAGTAATCTCCTTTTTGTAAACAGTGTTTACAAAACGTTAACTATTTTACAATGCAATTTAGCAGTGATTGAGTCTTTGTAATTCTACGATTACTGCCGGTATGTTGGGGTTTTGTATACAAAATGTGGAACACGTTACCATTGGACAAAGAGTTAGCCAATGTGTAATATGACCCACCAGTCAGGATTGACAGTACTGAATGAGTAATTGGGTAGATGTAAACATTGTAATCGCTCTCAATACTGTTTAAATTAATAAAACTTTTCTTGATTGAACTAGGATTCACTCACCAGTATTTCCCACTGACAAAATGTTTTTAAACGCGTTTCAGGTAACACAATGTGAAAGCCAATTAGAAGCCAGCTGGACAGCACTGAAGACTAGGAAAAGTGGCTATAAAAGTTACCTAAATAAAAGAAGGCGTTTATTTCAATAAAATGGGGTTTATCCCTATAAATCAGTTTGTAATAAAAACTTGGGTTTTATCCCAATATGTTTATTTATATAAAATGTGGTGTATTACTCTGATAAAATATTTCCTAACTACGGTTCTGATGAAATTTCCGCTGCCAAACTAATAAACACCGATACCACCAACACTGTTGTTCGCGGCTGCCCGTTCCCGGGACAGATAGGGGGCGGGGGTTGCGACAGAAGGTGGTATCAGAACTAAGCCACTGACTCTGGAAATTTCCGAATTTGGTTTTCGACATTATATATCATTGGATTCGTTTTTTTGAGGCAATTCTAACGGTATAATTTGGTAAAAACAGTTTTCGGAAAAAT